>NW_010515561.1:0-18958 GCF_000687285.1 Phaethon lepturus
CTTCTACAGCTATGTCAGCCAGAAAAGGAAGTCAAAGAAAGTGTACCCCTTTTGAGCAGAAAGACTGGTAAACTGGTAAAAGTGGATGAGAGGAAGGCTGAGGTACTCAATGACTTCTTTGCCTCAGCCTTCACTGGCAATCTCTCTTCCCACACCTCTTGGTTGAAGGGACAGGAAGACAACAACTGGAGGAGCAAAGTCCCTCCCACTGTGAGAGATCAGGTTTGTGACCACCTGAGGAACATGAACATACACAAGTCCATGGGACCTGATGAGATGCATCCTGGAGTCCTGAGGGAATTGGCTGATGTAGTTGCCAAGCCACTCTCCATGATATTTGAGAAGTCCTGGCAGTGAGGGGAAGTCCCTGGAGACTGGAAAAAGGGAAACAGTGCACCCATTTTTAAAAAGGGTAGCAAGGAGGACCCTGGGAACTACGGACCCATCAGCCTCACCTCTGTGCCTGGGAAGATCATGGAACAGGTCCTTCTAGAAGCTATGCTAAGGCACATGGAGGTCAGGGAAGTGATTTGAGACAGCCAGCATGGCTTCACCAAGGGCTAGTCCTGTCTGACCAACCTAGTTGTCTCCTATGATGGAGTGACCACATCAGTGGACAAGGGAAGAGCTACGGATGTCGTCTGTCTGGACTTCTGTAAGGCCTTTGACACGATCCCCCCCAACAAACATCCTCCTCTCTAAATTGGAGAGATGTGTATTTGATGGATGGACTGTTTGGAGGATGAGGAATTGGTTGGATGTTCACATCCAGAGGGTAGTGGTCAATGGCTCAATGTCCAGACAAAGCTGTTGTGGTGTCCCTCAGGGGTCCATACTGGGACCAGTACTCTTTAATACCTTCATCAATGACATAGACAGTGGGATCAAGTGCACTCTCAGCAAGTTTGCAGACAACACCAAGCTGAGTGTTGCGTTTGACAGGCCTGATGGACAGGTTGCCATCCTGAGGGACCTGGACAAGCTCAAGGAATGGGCCTCTGTGAACCTCATGAGGTTCAACAAGGCCAAGTGCAGGGGCCTGCATCTGAGTTGAGGCAACCACTGGTATCAACACAGGCTGGGGGATGAAGGGATTGAGAGCAGCCTTGCTGAGGAGGACCTGTGCGTACTGGTGGATAAAAATTGGACATGAGCTGGCAATGTGCACTCACAGCCCAGAAGGCCAACTGTATCCTGGGCTGCATCAAAAGCGGTGTGGCCAGCAGGTCAGGGGAGGTGATTCTGCCCCTCTACTCCACTCTGGTGAGACCCCACCTGGAGTCCTGTGTCCAGCTCTGGAGCCCTCAGCACAGGAGAGACATGGACCTGTTGGAGTGGGTCCAGAGGAAGCCACAAAAATGCTCAGAGAGATGGATCACCTCTCCTACGAAGAAAGGCTGAGAGAGTTGGGGTTGTCCAGCCTGGAACAGAAAAGACTCTGGGGAGACCTTATTGCAGCCTTCAGTACTTCAAGGGGCTTGTAAGAAAGATGGGGACAAGCTTTTTACCAGTTCCTGTTGCGACAGGACAAGGGGTAATGGTTTTAAACTAAAATAGGGTAGATTCAGACTAGATACAGGGAAAAAATTGTTCCCAACCAGTGTTGTGAAACCCTGGCCCAGGTTGCCCAGAGAGGTGGTAGATGCCCCATCCCTGCAAACATTCCCGGTCAGGTTGGACGGGGCTCTGAACAACCTTATCTAGTTGCAGATGTTCCTGCTCATTGCAGGAGGGTTGGAGTAGATGACCTTTAAGGGTCCCTTCCAAATCAAACTATTCTATGGTTCTGTGATTTTAAGTATGAGGGAGAGTCATGGGAAGATGGAGAAAACACACAATGGGGACTGAATTAAGTTTGCAGAGGTAGCTTTTGAATGCTTGACTCTGCAACCTTTGTAACCTTAATAATGTCATTTTAATGCATACTATGTTTTATTTGTTTAATGCCTCAGAGCAGCTACATTTCGAATGAACTCCATCACCTGCACTGAAGGAAGGAACTAAATAGGTCCCGAACCGTCATGGCCTGTTGTGATCAGCCTGTGTGAGGTCATAGGCATCACCCTTAGCCCTGAGAGTTGATGACAGGGTGCAGAAAAATTCTGTCCTCTGTTTCATGAAAGCCTAATTGCTCACTTTGTCATGTTGATCTTGTAACATGTCTCCTGCTCCTAGTGCTTCTCAGTAATTTTCTGCATAAAAATACCCTCTGTGCACTGTCACCATTCACTCTGTGACATGGTGAAAGTACTGTACAGGCTATTTCTGTTCGATTTCACCAGGGAATCTTACTAATCCCTGGAGCTGCTTCCATCAGCTTTGTGCTATTTCTGTCTCCAAAGAAAGAATTCTAAGCAGCACCCTTTACATTGATATCAATCCTTTCCCCTCCTCCCTTTCAAAGCTGACAGTCATAGTTGACCATGTGCCAAATTAAAATTCAAGACAATTACTATCCAACATGTTTGATACGTTCTAATGCTTCAGGATTCTTTCACTGTAATGTCATCCTATACTTGAGCAATGCATTGCCCATCTCCTGAATTCCCCTGCATTCAATGTGTCCAGCATCCTGAAGCAATGTACTTAGGGCAGTTAGGGCAGCTCTGTCAATTATAATATCAGTCTGCAGCATGCTATTATGACTTTATGGTCTTAGATGTCCTGAGTGAGTACAGTGATGCTTTAACAAGCTGCCTCTTTCTCTGCAATCCTGTGGGCCATTTGCTTGGATACAGAGAGGGAAGGGGTGATGTGAAGGGGATGGAGAGGACAACACATTAACCTTCTCTATGCCTTGGATAGTCCTGAGCTCCATGAGCAGAGCCACAACTCTAGTCTGAATCTAAAAAGCATCATTTCACTTTTGTGATGCCCTCACCATCGCTTTGAAGGCTATTTTACTTAATTAGAAAGAATGCACCCGAATTATATCCAGATCACTGGCATCATATGTCACCCTCAGTTGCCCCCTAGAAAAGAGAAACATCATTAAACATAAACATCCTTCTCAAATGCTACCCTGTCATCAGTTATTTCATGCAATGTTATCTTCCTTTCCTCCCTATTTACCTAATGACTTGGTGTTGTTATTTATACTACTTTTGTGTTGATTTATCCTACCACCATATGTTCGTTCACTCTAGATTTGATGATAATGATCTTTTGTGGTATATGCACTTCCGTGTATTATTTATTGCTGAGATTCAGGTGTTTGGTTTTCAGAAATAAAAAGACTATTTCTTTGTATTTTTCTATCATTCAGAAATACAAGCTTCTTTGGCAAAAGGAGAAAAAGAAGTTGTTTTAAAGGATTAATTCTTAAAATAGCACAGAACTACAGAATAAATAAAGAGGGTAAAAAAAAAATCTGTCAAACATTCTCAATTTCTAAAATTTTGCTTTCGTATTTCTGACTGCTAACTGTAACTGTTGTATAATTCCAGAGGATAATCAAATAATAGATTGCAGAACCTATGACAGCAGCAAAACACCTAGGCAGATCTGTATGTACTTAACACTGTAAAGTAACTTCACTCCTCACTGATACCTGCTGCTATAATCCTTGCATATGATGTACTACATTAAGCTAACATTTTAGGAATCGTAAGACAGCTGTCTGATACAATGGTCAAAGCGATTTTTTTGTGGGATGGAGATTCATAATTGATAATCTTCACATGGTGTTTGTATTCTGCGTTCACTCCATTTTGCAGGAAGGAGTGCCAAAAATGAAGATTTTGGCTCTAGAGAAAAGGATGCTCTTGATTCATTAATTCACTTTGGTGGGACACAGGAAAGCTTTTGGACAACGTTTCCATAATCCCATAAAACCTGTCCTTTAGCAGAACAACACATCAGAGATGAAAACCGTAGAAAACCACTTCTTTCCTGACTTTCCTTTGGAAAGAATGAGGACATGTCATTTTGGCTGGTCACGTATTTCTGAAGAATTTGATTTGTATTGATAAGTTTGGCTCCTTATGACGTTACCTGGGAATTTAGAATTGCTCTGCAGCAGTCCTTGGAACTGCAGTATCCTTGATGAGTCTCTTTCCTTCACTGACCTAGCATTAAACAAGCTGTCTTTTGGATACCAGACTGCAGGCTGCATCAGAATATCTATATATATACATAGATACCTTGATGTTGAAAACTGTACCCTCAGAACAGAGAAGAATCAAAGTGCAAGGATTAACTGAGCAACAGAAACACTTGCCTTTTTTGTCTACAGAGGAAGTTTAGAGAAGAAAGAATTTATCAGTCAAATTCCATATTTAATCACAAAGTGGTTTAGGTAATTTAGTTTTGTTCCACCAGCTGAGCTGAAAAATATTGGTAAATATTTTGACTTCACCCAACTGAAATAAAAATATTTTCTTTACAGAAAATACTGTAAATTAAACATTTCAAACCCCAACAGTAAAACATTAAAATTTCATCTTTAGTACTATTTCAAAGTATAAAATTAAACTTGGAAATGGGACCCTATTTCCAATAGTTTAATTTTGCATATGTTGAAAAGAAAATATTTAAAAAAATAGAAATTTAAATTTGTATATCAGGGCTGAAGACATTCATAAGTTCAGTGCAGTTATCAATATATATTTGGCCTATCTGAAGTTGTAATTTTGGAGAATTATATATTCATTCATTTTTTTTTAATTCAGATCTACTTATAGCATTAATTAATAACCTCTAAAAATGTGGCAATAACCAGCATCAATTTTTTTTAGGGGAATAAAAAATTGAATTTCTTTTTAATCTTAAAATGAGAAAAAAATTAATCTTTAGTGGTTTTAGTTCTAGGGATACTATGGGCACCCATTCTTTCAGGCATGGCCTGTGATCCTGGGGCATTTACTTCACTGTTATAGCTAACTGTAAGCATGATTCAGTAAACTTCTGAGTATAATATGACTACACCTATGTAAGTGGTTATCCAAATATTTAACTTAGAATTAAGTTCTAAGAATGCTTAGAATTGGCATGTTTAGCCTTTCTAATTTTATCATTTTTCACTTGTCTACTTGCAAGAGTGGGAAATGTTGGCTTTTGTGTGAGATGAAAGAATACAACTTCAGAACCGCTGAAGAGCCCAGGCAACGTGTATCTCTGAAAGAGAAGGGGGGAACTGTCAACGCCTGTGTTATTAAGATCACTGACAGCATTCCCCACCCAGCTCTTGCCAGAAGAGCATTTCTCAACAGTACCTGAGAAAATCTGTATGTGCTGCATGTTTTACCGCACAGAAACAGAAGTCAGAGAGCCTGCAAAGTGGCAGTGCTCCAATGGGGAGCTGGACCTCAGGTCTCGCGTCTTCATCAATAAAAGCAAACTGCTGGAGACCTGGAGGGCTTTACGGAATTGCATTTTGTCCCTCCAAAGCAACTCATGTGTGGTGTACCCTGAGAGCCAGATAAGCTTGGACTGGGAAGACATGCACACAGTAAACTGACCTTGAGAGAATGACTTTATCATCGAAAAATATGCAGATACAAGACTTTTCCTAAGATTCAAAGGAAAATAATTTTCATAAATACCTGGGGGTTTTGGAGGCTGAAAGTTCTAGTATTTGTAGAGTTGTTTGCAATAATGCTTTTAGAAAAAAACTTCTAGATGAATCTTTTCTTCCATAAAACCCAAGGAAAATTTTCTTCCATAAAACTTACAGGAGAGCTCCCCAGTCTCCCTGTTCTCCCAGACAGGGAGTTGGGAGAAGACCCTCTTCTCAGGTATGACAAACATGAAAGTGCCTAAAACAAGTATTAATGTGAATAATATTTTACAGGTATTTTAAATCAAGGATGACATATCTTTACTTTTGTGTCATTGCTATCATTTGTCAGATATTTTTTTTCTCTTCTTCATTAACTAATTTAGAGAGGTGTTGAAAGCTTTTTATAAAAGAAGCATGTGTCATATCACTTGGATGATAATGCTGAATTTCTTCCAGGATCTAATATAATGACTGCAGTTATAGCTCTGTTCATTACCTGAATAGATAACAAGCTTGCCCTTCAGCCATCACAGTTCTTGCATATTTGAAACACACATGTTGACGGTTGAAAGGTATCTCAGAATATCCATAATGAGCAAAAAGCCTGATCGAAGAAGTGGGTGGCATCCTATTCACTGAGGTGTTACAGGCACATAATCAATAGGGTATGGAGGAGGGAGGTCATTTTTATTTCCTAAATTATCTTGTTCTTTTATATGTGAATCAGACATTCATTAGCATTTAAATACTGTTTGACATTTAAGACACTCCCTTATTTCTATGAGATTTTGACACAGTTTCATTGAATATCTTTTTATAACCTGAATCTGGAAAATAATTTTAATAATTTCTACATATTCTGTCAGCTGTGAGTGAACTGTCAAGGATTTAGAGGCTTGCTTTTGTTTAAACACTCAAGTGTACACATTTACAAGGAGCTTAAGTCCTGGTTTGGGCCTGAACAAGGCATTTGCTCTTACATCTTTTAGAGGCAGTTGAGGAACCCTCTGGAGCAGCTGCTGTGAAAATTTCTGCAATAGTGGCTCCTGCAGTCAACTTCCAAACCCAACTAGGCAAGGCAGAAAAGGGTGAAAAAAAATACAACACTCTGTCTACCTTAAAGGCTGGAAGCTGAAGGGAGTGTTTCAACTCCCCAGAGGTGAGGGAGGAAGCCTGCAGTAGACTGCTTGAATGTTAAAACTGCTGTTTCTAGATATCTCATCGCAGCTGTGAAACCACCCTTTATACATTTTACTGAGATATCTGACACCAATAATAGAACGCATGTAAAGTCATGGACAAGACAATGACAGTTAAATCTTCCAGTCTAGGTTGAGTGATATATTTTGGACTCAATCACTATATTGAAATTATTTTCCTCAAAACAAGAAAACTTCTCTGGAAGTCCTACTAGCACCTGAACAGAGGTACTGTTGGGCCGGGTGCACTGTTTATATCTGGGTTTCTGAAGGATTGAGAAAATGTTTTAATGATTATTTGGTATTTCTTCATTTTATTTCAGCCTGTTGAATTAAAAACTTCCTACAAGCATGAGCATCTACTTAAAGCTGTATCTAAATACACATGAAGGCTTCTGTCAGGAGTGGCCCAAGACTTCTAGCACGTAGTTTACAAGGGTCTGTTATCACTTTCCCATGTTTAGAAATGGCTGGGTTGTGTGCAGGGGGAGCAAAAAGAAGCAAAAGGAATATACTCCTTTGTTTTATAAGGAAGGACAAAGGAACGGGCTGTGCCTAATAAACCTTGAAGTACATCAGCTGCAGCATCTCTTGAGAAAGACTTCAGCACGTTTCCTCTCATCAGCTACCCACTTCTCCCCCTCTTCCTTGCTACAGCTGTGTGAATAAAGGATTCTTTTTTTCTGAAAGTTCTGAAAATGTGAAAAACAAAGCACCTTTTGAGGTCAAGTCAAGATTTATTTTAGCTTCTTGGTGAATCAAGAGGGTTTTTTTTAAAAAAAAACACTCCAGCTTAAACAAAACATTACATTTGACAGGGAGTAAAACATTTTGTTTTCAAGCCTTCTCCTCTTAAAAAATATGTCATAATGAAAAACATTTTGAATAAAAAAAATAAAAAATCAAAGCTTGCTTTTGTTTATTTCCAATCTCAGACATACATGTTTTTTTCAGTTGTGTTTTAATGCAGTTAAGAATTTTGTGAAATCAATGCACATATTTGAAGTCTTGTAAGTGTTCCCACAGTTGTGTTTTTCTTTGAAAATAATGTAACATATTGGCCACAACTTGTGTTTACTCTCGGTTCACTCTTCTATGCTTCCATAGACACTGTTTCTGACTGATCCATTAACTGAAATTATCTTCCAAAGAAAGAAAAAAAGGTGTTTTTTTTTAAAGGGAAAAAACCCACACCCAAACCTTTCATTTTCAGGACTTCAAAAGAAAACTTCATAAAGTCTCTGTTCTGGAGTAACAGGGAACTTCTGGTCTATCTTCTGACCTTTCGCCGCCTGCAACTGAATGGTTTTGATGCTGACATTTCCGCAGCACTTGGGCGGATTTCTGCTCGAGGACCCTCTCTCTCTTCTTCACAGAGTCCCAGAACTGGCTGCCTAAGGAACCAAGGGGGATTATCCAAGTGGGCAACTGAATTCCCATAACTCATTTTTAAATCTCCAGTATAAGAACACAGATATAATGTAGACAGTAAAACAGCCTTAAAATATGACATTTTTAAAGGTTTTAAAGGTAAATTTAAAAAAACCACAATTTTACTAAAATGAACCAAGGAACTGAATCTTTCTCAGTTCTCCATAAATGAGGGTTACCCAGTGCTTGCTTCCAAGCCCACTACTAGGATTTACTTCTTTCCTGAGGTTCAAATATAGCCTGCCTTGCCTGTTTCCTTCAGGTGTGGGCTGTGCATGCCAGTATAGGCTTTTCGATCACCCGTATTAGTCCATATAAAGCAGCTGTTACCTTCTTCCGAGCAGCAAGCATCTTGCCAGACAGCCTGAGGGGCTAACCATCTGACATCCATGTTTTGTTCTCGATGGGCCTGTGACTCGTGCTGTCAGGGGAATACAGTGGCAGGTAGGTTTTGCCTCCTTTTGTGCAGATGATAGATGCAGTTTCATTTCCTACCACAGCTGGACAACCAGTACAGTTGTGTTTCTTTTTTACACCCCCCTGACAAAAACAATCTCAATAAATGAGACAGTGTATTTATCTGCACTGTCTCATTTATTGGTAATACATGCTTGTGAAACGTTACACAAATAACATTTCTCTTTAGTACCTTAAAATGAAATCAGTTACTTACAGCCAGTTTGATTCAGGAATAAGAAAAGAAAATGCATGTGAAGGAGCTTCCTAATGAGGGCTTTCAGTGGTTTTTAACGTAATGCCTCATGATAAGACCCTCCTGGCTGAGGAGAAAGGTACATTATTGTTTGTATTCCATTTGTGCCTGCGTGTCCCAGTGTGAATGTGCTAGGCACTGTGTGGATGCTGCAAGTTCATTGCTCTCCGGGACAGCTTACAGCCTCGGCAAGAAAAGTGTGGTGGGAGCAGGCTAGAAGGGTGAAGGACTGTGCCGGGGCAGTCTGCAAAGCCAGGTATAAGCAACAGCTTGTGATTCCCCTGCCTCATGTTGACTGCCTGGAAAAATATTTCTCTTTGAAGAAAAAAGAATGGAAAATTAAAGCCCTGACAATCCGAAGGAAAAGGTGATTGGAATCTGTACAGAAACCACCAGAAACAACGTCTTTGCTTTTAGAATCATAAAGGATTTTTTTTCCACTCCCAGCTTCGTGCAAGCTCCTCAATTCTTGTCAATAATTCAGATCCATCTCTCTAATTTATTCTTCTCAGAAATAATTTTTACATTTACTGAAAAATCATCAACTTAAAATTGCCCCTTTCTTTACTGAATTTTTCTCCCCTAACTAAATCCTTTCCTGTGTTTTCACTTGCTCTCCTGTATGCTACTTGCGGTCCTTGGCCTGGATCCATTCCTTCATTGTCTGAATTATAGCATCTATGTATTGTTATGAATTAGCATAAACAGTGTTTATGAGGTAAATTCTACTGATTAATTCATTCTGAACAGTCCTTTTTGGATGATGAGCTATGCACATTAAAGAAGAGACCAAGCACTGGTTTTGACTTTCAATGGACCCAACTCTATTCATGTGACGGAACCGCTCAGAATCGCACCAGCTGTGGGATTGCACATTTAACACTGAAACATTGAAAATGAAGTAATAAAGCAACCTCATCAGTGGGTCCCTAGTCTAAATTAGTACATGAGAAATAAATCATCATAAACAAATATCTGTGAACAATAAGATACTTCAAAGCCTTGTCAGGTCCATTTAATTTTTTAAAAAATTGTGTTAATTAGGAAATGTAAGGAATATTTGATGACAACTATTTTAATGCAAGCTCACATTTACACATTCACCCTGCTTCTGAGCGTCTCCCACTCTTCCACTGTATCAAAAGACTGAGTGGGCTTATGCAGTGTGTTAGTGTAGAAAAATACCCATTTCCCTTCTTCACATGCCAGCTGTACATTTGCAACTAGAGTAATTCTTCTGAGATTTGGTGAAGCAAATATTTAGAAAACAGACACGTTAGTCCCTGTCTCATCATCTTCCTTGAGCAGATAGATACTCATTCACAGCCCTTTTTTTGACTTATGATTAATACATATGTTTAAAAATATTGAGTGCCTCTTTCTTCACCCTTTCAGCTGTAATTTCCAATACTAGTCTTCACTTCAGACAATGATTTTTAAGATGAAGTGGATTTAGCGTTGTGTAAAGCAACAGAGTTTTAAAAGATGAATGCATAGTCTTCTGCAGTTCTTGGGATGTTCTGATTGAAGTCTTAGTTTCTTTTTCAGTCCAGCCAAAACACACCCTAGCAACCTACCAATACTAGATAACTCTTTTGGATTCCCTAGAGAGTATTTTTATGGTCAGTGTTCAATGAACTCAGTCCAGTGACTGCATAAATAATTTATTTGGTATGCACCTGGGTATGCATATAGGATAGGAAGTGCAGTGATAGTCTCTGCTTAGGCAAAGGAGATTAAAGGTCCTCTACTGGGACTATTTCCTAAGAGAAGCAAGCTTCCTTAATGACAAGCTCAAAGGGCTGATAAACCCAAAACATAGCTATGGGCTATTAGTTAACAATTGTGTTTCACTGTCCACAAGTTAAGAATGAAAGATTCCAATTCAAAGATAGTGGAGAGGTCCATTGATTTTGGTACAATTTACATGCATCTCTGGATAACTGGATCTCCAGAACTCCAGTAAACAGCACTGAAACAAACTCTTTGAACTTAAGGTGGAGGGAAACAAATGTTTTAAAGAGTGAAATAAGAAAGAACATGTAAACAGAAGTGCAAGTGATCCAAGAATCAAAGGTTTGAGCCCAAATTCCTCAATAATTCAATGCTATTTACCATAACCTGCTGATGCGCCCTCAGCACCAGAAGTCTGCTTGAAGTATTGCATCTAGAAAGGGAGAAATAACTGAAGATTCCCATTTTGATCTCTGCCACAAATGGATTACATGAAAGTAAATCAAAACTTTGGTGTTCACTGTTCAGGTTTTCTTTCCTAATTTTTATTTCTCTCTCCCCTTCTTTCAAGCTATAGCTGATGTGAATTTGCTGGAGAGAAATCACACACAAACACAAGAAAAAAAAGAGGCAAAAAAATAAAACTCAGGATATGACCCTAGGTGAGATTTTCTTTATTTCTTTCCTGCTATTTAATGTCAGAGGATGATCTGTCATTCTAGTCATAGTGCAGCATATACAGGAAGGTGCAATGAGTCCAACTTTCGTCATCCTGAGCACTTGATCTGTGATGTAGATGATAAGAGTGGCAGTCTGTAACACATGATACTTGGTTGGTGGTTTCTGAGAGAATGCTTTATACTTTCCTGGCAGCCTCTGTTATTAAACTCTTCATAACGTTTACAGTCGTTCAGCTGCTGAAAGAAAATGCACGAGTCTTGTAATGCCCTGGAAACGACTGAAAATGAAAAGTGAAAAAGACAAAAGCAGCAGCTGTGAGCTGTGGTCTCTGGGTTGCTGGGAACTCCCCGAAGCACGACATGCAGACATGCCAGAAACGGCTCTTGTTCTTCTGGGTGGTTGGCGTGCAGTCTGCTTTGGAAAAGAATGATGCAGGGAACTGAGCTGTGATGCGACTTGTTATGCTGTTGTGTGTCCAGCTAACGTAGTGTATGAACAGCTTCTGACGGATCAGCAAGGCTTTGCTTGGGAACATGCTGTAGTTGTGCAGAAGTATTTGATGTGTGTCCTAGCAGCCAGTTAATGGTATTTACCTATCATTCGTGTAAGCTGTCTCCCTCAGCTCCCCACAGTAATCAGAAGAATGAAATTCCAGACAAAGACTTTTAATATTTTTCATCCATCACAGCTGTACATAAAGAGGGGTTTTATTAAACTCATAGATGAGACTAAAAACATACCACCTGGCAGGACCGTATTACTTTTCACTGCTCAGCACAATGCTCAGCACTATAAACTGAGCGATTAACATATCAATGAGAAAAAAGATAACAGTTAATGCAAATGTCCTTACAGCTCAAGTGGCAGCAACTGTGGGTTAGTGCCTTTTTTCCCGTAGGATAGGCACCATCTGAATATATACATTGGCACGTAAATACCTTCATGACATTATTATAATGACATTCCATGACAGTTTGTTTGTCTGGAAGCACTGAACACAGTATTTTAGATACTCATTAAAGAGAAGATATGACAGCTCTACCTCTTGCCTGGTAGTTAGAGCACTGTTCCTGCACTGGGAAACCTTGGTCTGAGCAAAGACAATCGTTATGAAATTCTGAGACAGGTTCCCTAGCCTCCCTTCATCAGGCTGTGCAGCAGAGCAAAACAGGTCTCTCTGAAGTACCTATAAGTATAAAATACAAAAATATTCACTGACAAAGAGCAAGAGAGAATGACCCAATGACTTTGTCTTTGACTACAAACATGAGGAAAAGGTTTTCTGGAGTTGCATTCCCTTTGCCAATTGTTATTGCTATAGCTGGAGCTGCCCGCCCTGCCCTGAGCGCTTGCACGATTACACAGAGGCTGTGAATGTCAGTCTCCTCATTCAGACAAAGGAACTGAACCTGAGTTTCTGCAATGAATATCTTAACTACTGTTCTTTTCAATAAAATAGGATGCTTCCTCACCATCTCTTTTATTTCTTTTAAAAGTATACTCGTAACAAAGCTTTTTAAATTCAATCAAAGGAAATGTGTAACTTGACAAAATTGTGGTTTTCAATTTGTTTTTATTGAGGAGATTGTTCTTTATTCTTTTCCATATACTCCCAAATTTCAAGTCCAAGTGAACTTAAGTTCTTCTGATTTCTCTTAGTCAAATGATGTTTGGAGCAAAGTGAGGTGTCCGTTTATCTGTTTCCCAAGACTAGTTTGGATCTTGTACTCTGTGAAAATGTGGTAGAGACTGCTGCAAATTGGCAACGACAATACAAATCAATAAAATCAAGTGAATGACTGCAGCAGTCCCCAGTAGTGTGAGCAATTTCAGTTTGACATGAGCAGATCTGAAGTGATTGTTGTTGTGACTCAGAAATGAAGCCTTTGGCTACTGTGTGCAGGAATCACAAATTTCTATTCATGAGACTTGACTGTCCAGGTGGAACTACTCTTTGCTTTATTTTTGTCTGCCAATACTTGAAATTACCTTCTTCTCTTCTCTTTCACTGTGTCATGGTGGTTTGCGTGTCTTGTGTTTGGTTCTTTGGTTTCCTTGATTGTAGGCAAGAGGGTTGCATGGACACATACAGATTGTGAAACAACTGCACTTGTGATCAGTAAGATCTCTGCTTGATTAATGGATTTGTTGATTACTGGATTTATTGTTTCATGGCTGGACACAATGTTTAGTTTTGGGGGAGTTATATCTCCCTTCGTGGCACAAATTACCAACTTTATCTTCACCTTGAAGGAAAGAAAAGCGGCAGCACTTGCAGCTACTCTGATTCTCCATGGAATCCATGCTATCAGATACAGTTTAGGAAGGTTCTTTATGTTCTCTTCATTCTTTCCCAGATGCATAAAGAAGATCAGAGAGTCCTAAATTTGTCATAGCATTAAGTCCAAAGGAGAACTGTTTAACATAAATACCAATATCAAGCAGCATAACTCTTCCTCTGAACAAATCAATGTCTGTAAAGGCAAAATAGAAACATGAGTTACCTCATCTTTGAGGGATCCCAGGGAGAGATTCAGTTGATCTAATGGTAATCTGTATCTAAATCTTTCTCCACTGGTTTCAGAAGAAGGAAGGCACATACTACTTCATGACATGCCTAAAATTTCCCACACGTTTCACACCCGACTTCCTTAAACTCATAAAATAGATGCAGATAACACCAAAAGAGGCAACTGTGTAACTTGAACACTGTTGTGTTTAGCTATCAAGTTTTCTTAAAGCAGCATCTTGGATAGATGCACACTGCAGCACAACCTGAGATCTGTATTGCTTACATGGTACCTACCATGTATCCCAATTTAACATTCTTTTCTGTGCCTTTTTGTGGTGATATAATGCGATGTACTATATAGCATTGATAAAATATAATATTTTTTAAAAAAGCACAAACTAAAATTGAATAAGTTTATAAAGAAAAGAGGCTTAAAATAACTTTATTTTCAATATAAAGCTGGTATTACTTGCAGTAATGCCAAAACATTTCTAAACAATTCAAACATAAGCTGGCATTCTGTACAAACAAATATTTTCACATTGAAAGACAATAGAGATTTCAGAGTAAAAGCATTTATAGGCTTTATATCTGAAAAAAAATTATTATCAGTTTATTAGAATTCAAGGATAAAGCATAGATGAACAGGGTTTCCAAAAAATGTATATTGATTAGATGGATGGATTTACTGATTGGAGCCATTTCTGAAATTAATATCCAAATCATCATTGTACTTGTTAATTACACATTAATATTCAATTACCCTGAAGGTTCTGAAATCACTCTTCCTCTTTGTTTATGCTAATAGAATATCTGTGAACCCTTTGGCTTTGATATCATTCATGTAGATACAAGGCCACATGCAAATCCATCAACACTGCACATTCAATTTGTGCCTAAATCTTATGTATCTAATGGAGCATTCTTTCAAAGAACAACTTAATATAAAAATATAATTTTTAAAAGATATTTAAAAGTTAGGATCCCACAAATGTTTCCAGTGAAAGTTCTAGTATACATAAGATGCCTGACATATATGAATACGATCTCCCTTTGGAGGCCTCCAAAGACGCCTGTTTGTCTCCTGTGCCATTACTGAGAAGATAGACACTTAAGAGTTTAGGACTTAGGACCTAAATTTACCTATGAGATCTGAAAAGTCAGTATTAGATAGCAGCTACGTGGTGGCTTCTGATGTGCTTCTGAAGTTATTTCCTGTCTTAATAAAAGCAAGTATCAATATCACCCTGTGGCGGCAACCAGTAAATGCCGCTATTTTAAATGGTGACAAAAATGTAATTTTGTGGGTATTCCATCTTGTGAGAATGTGATGGGTGGAAACCACAAACAGATTTGTCATTATATGGTTGGGGCAGATGCTCATAGATTTCCTAGAGGAAAGGAAAATTGGATCATTCAGTTGGATCTTCTACATGTTGAATACCACTTAATTTCAGTGTTACCTCTTTTTCTCCCAGTAATGTATGTCTGTTTAAAACCACTTTTTTATCTTCCCATCCTTGCTGTGAGGTCTTTGTGGAGATTATTCAAATTCCCATGGGATATTCCAGGGTGGAGTTTTTATCTGTTCTCTCATATTGCCTCATAAAAGTCTGTGACAGGTAGACCCTAGTGGGACATCAGGTGCCCACTGAAACTGCTCTATCACTCCCCATCCACAGTGGGATGGGGAGAGAAAATATAACAAAAGGTTTGTGGGACAAGATAAGGAGGGGGAGATCACTCAACATTTGCCATCACAGACAAAACAGACTCCACTTGGGGAAATTAATTTAATTTATTACTAATCAAAATCAGACTAGGGTAATGAGAAATAATACTAAATCTTAAAACACCTTCCCCCCACCCCTCCCTTCTTCCCAGGCTCAACTTCACTCCCCATTTCTCTCCCTGCTCCCCCCGAGCGGTGCAGGGGGATGGGGAATGGGGGTTGTGGTCAGTTCATCACACGCTGTCTCTTCCTCCTCAGGGGGAGGCTCCTCACCCTCTGCCCTTCTCCAGCCTGGGGTCCTTCCCACAGGAGACAGTCCTCCACGGAATTCTCCAGCGTGAGTCCTTCCCACGGGCTGCAGTTCTTCACGAGCTGCTCCAGCCTGGGTCCCCCCACGGGTGCCGTCCTTCAGGAACAGCTTGCTCCAGCATGGGTCTGCCATGGGGTCACAGCCTCCTTTGGGGCATCCCCCTGCTCCAGCCTGGGGTCCTCCATGGGCTGCAGGGGCACAGCCAGCCTCACCGTGATCTTCCCCCGGGGCTGCCGGGGACCCTCTGCTCTGGCACGTGGAGCCCTCCTGCCCCTCCTTCTGCACTGACCTTGGTGCCTGCAGAGATGTTTCTGTCCTACATACTCTCACTTCACTCTTCTGACTGCTGCTGGTTTTGTGCAGTGTTTTTGTGCAGTTTTTTGCCCCCTTCTTAACTAAGTTCTCCCAGAGGCGCTACCCCCGTCTCTGATGGGCTCGGCCTTTGCCAGCGCTGGGTCCGTCTTGGAGACGCTGGCACTGGCTCAGACACAGGGGAAGCCTCTAGCAGCTTCTCACAGAAGCCATCCCTGAGCCCCCCGCTACCAAAACCTTGCCATGAAAACACAGTACAAAGGCATACAGAAACTTGTACAAGTCTGAATAGACTCTAAATTTGAGCCTAGATCAGGCTGTCTCTGGAAGAAGGATGTTCACTAGGACGCGCTTGGAAAAAAAAGGAGAAAGGCAAGGACACGCTCCCAAAGACGTAACTCCCAAGCCATGATAACTGAACTTTGTGGTCATTCTCACCAGGACACGGTAAATAAGTATTTTGTGTAAAACAGAACAACCTCAAAAGGAGGAATCAGACACCGAAGAATATACTTAATGGGGTGATGGCGAAGTATTTTTAGCGGACATGTTTTAAAGTCTTCTACATGATGGAATAGATTGAATCAGGAACATTTGCGTGTTAGGTAAGCGTATATGGGGTATTGTGCTTGTATTTTTCTAATTACCACACCACACTAGACTTTACAGTTATTTTCTACTTTTGTCTGCCTTATATTCCGCAGGCAACCCATCTACAGCCCTGGAACTAAAAGGCAAAGACAGACAGATGGTTTCCTTTCTTCCCAGACAGCTTGGCCTAGGCACAGAGATTCCCTTGTGCATGCAGAAAGGTCCACCTTTACACATGCATGGTGCTGATGGTAATACTGCTTCTCTAGAATACTTGCTAAAGTAAAAGTAAAAAAAGTACTTCTCAGTAATACTTGCTGAAATGCAAGATTCTTTAGGCATTATGACACTGAGGTAACACCTATCCTTGATAGAATGATGACCTCACATGCTGTTATTAATTGACTTTGATGGAAGGTAACTTGTTATCAAATCATGGTGATACCACCATGGCTACAACAAAATAAGCCTCTTTTTGGTCAGAAGGAATGATTTTTACTGGGGTAACTAGCTAGAGTTTCATTTGTTAGTTTCAACATGTATAAAGCATGTACATACCCTGAAAGGAGCCCTTCAAAATAATTTTAGTTTATTTTTCATGCTAAGTACATACATTGAAAATATGTGTTCAGTACTGAGACTGAAAAAGTCTGGGACAAAATTCAAAGGAGTAGGCTATTTATAAAGGAGAGTAGGTCAGACTGTTAAATCCAAAGTAAAGAAAAGGAGAAGCGGTATTACCTTAGTAATATGGATATTATATAAAGGGATATGACCAGCAGCTGAAAATCTCTATTGTGCTTTTCTTATTCTTAAGTAGAGAAAAAAATAAAACATTTCATTAAATACAGAAAATTGATTCTGATTCTGACCAAGCCTGCATTTAAGCAATATCTCTGGAAGCATGTGCTCATAGGTACTTACACGATTCCCCTATCACCAAAATCTATGTGAACCTTGCAAACACTAATGAACATTGAAATTACTCTCCCTAAGATATAGGATCTCTGAACTGCCCACAGCATTTTTGATGTTACCTTCATCCTAATGTCATTTGCTGGTTAAAAGTTTTTGAACCTATATTTTCTTTTTTTCCCTACCCCAATAACCGACAGTGAGTCCTTGCTCAAGGCTTCTTTAATTAATCTGGAATTCAAAATACAATGTCTGCTCTAGTCTTCTCACAAACTGACCTCACAAAATGCTAAATCAGAAGTGAACTCATTAGCATTCAGAACCACTGCAGATGAACAAAGGAGGAACATTACAGAAAATAAAATGAAAGATATTAAAAGAAAAGCATTGTGGGGAGGAGAAGGAGGACAATAATTTCTTAAGTGGACTGGAGAGTAGGACTATGTGAATGAGGGCACTGTATCAGAACATCTTTGCAATGATCTGTTATTTGGCAGGTAGAATGAGATTGCCTATAAAGTTTTTTCATTTTAGTTTGTATGCAAGGACTCATTGAGAAGTATATTTAAACAGAACAAAAAACATATACAAAAATGCATGTAGCTGATGCCATCATCCTAATGGACATGCAGTGAACCTGCAGGCTTTTCTTCAGCATAACATTGCCAACGTTTTGAATCTTTTTTATTTTTCCCTAATGGTATTTTTCTCCTCCTTCCTTAACTAAACAACCTAGTAGCCTTTCACTTCAGTAACTTGTTATAACAGTCGTCATCATTAAAACAGTTCAGTAGCTCCACTTGTAATAACACCTGTGATGTTCTAAGGAATGTAGACGACCATAAAAGGAGACTTGATTTTGGTTACTTGCCTGGGAGAGGAAAGAGCATGAGAAGTGAATTGAAAAAATTAATACCATGTGATATGACATGAGTAATTTGATTAATGACTAAAGACTGATTTCTGTTGTTTGGCCAAGAGAACATTGCAGGAGTACATTGTAACAAAGCATTCTACTCAAACTAAGTTAAGGATTGGAGTTATTTTAAAAATAAACCATCCTAGTTGCTAAGATATTCATCAAGGAGATGACGGGAAGCCTGAATTCCAGATTCCTGCTCTAAGGATTATTTTTAGTTTTTCCCAATGCCTGCCTAATATAAAATGTACAAACAGTGATGGGAACAGTTACCAGAGTTCAGGACTCTCCTGTTGACCTGAAGGCTACATTAGGCCATATGTACAAAGTAGGTTTTTTTCCTTTTTTTTTTCCTTCTACACATTCTGTTCCTATGAATCTTATTTTCTTTGTAAGTCAATAGGTCAAAT
>NW_010515561.1:18989-35597 GCF_000687285.1 Phaethon lepturus
AGCAGGAGGGGTGGAAGGCAGCACACTGAAGCCACATGCAGCTTAAGGATTTTTTGGGATGTTAATTACATGTATTTGAATTTCTTAAGCCTGAATGAAGGATGAGAAGGTTGAGGTACTCAACAGCTGCTTTGCCTCAGTCTTTGCTGTCAGTCTCTCTTCCCACACTTTTGAAGTGGATGGACTGCAAGACAGGGACTGGAGGAGAAAAGTCCCTCCTACGGTAAGAGAAGATCAGGTTTGAGACCACCTGAGGGATTGGAACATGCACAAGTACCATGCAATGCTATAGGCATGGGGAAGAGTGGCTGGAAAGCTGCCCAGCAGAAAAGGACCTGGGGGTGCTGGTTGACAGCCGGCTGAACATGAGCCGGCAGTGTGCCCAGGTGGCCAAGAAGGCCAACAGGATCCTGGCCTGTATCAGCACTAGTGTGGCCAGCAGGAGTAGGGAAGTGATCGTGCCCCTGTACTCGGCACTGGTGAGGCCGCACCTTGAATCCTGTGTTCAGTTTTGGGCCCCTCACTACAAGAAGGATGTTGAGGTGCTGGAATGGGTCCAGAGAAGGGCAATGAAGCTGGTGAGAGGTCTGGAGAACAAATCTTATGAGGAGCAGCTGAGGGAACTGGAGTTGTTTAGTCTGGAGAAGAGGAGGCTGAGAGGAGACCTCATCACTCTCTACAACTACCTGAAAGGGGGCTGTGGCAAGGTGGGTGTTGGTCTCTTCTCCCAGGTAACTAGTGATAGGATGAGAGGAAATGGCCTCAAGTTGCACCAGGGGACGGTTTAAATTAGATATTAGGAAGCATTTCTTTACTGAGAGAGTGGTCAAGCATTGGAACAGGCTGCCCAGGGAGGTGGTGGAGTCACCATCACTGGAGATGTTAAAAAAATTTGTAGACATGGCACTTTGGTACATGGTTTAGTGGGCATAGTGGTGTTGGGTTGATGGTTGGACTTGATCTTAGACGTCCTTTCCAACCTTACTGATTCTATGGTTCTAAGTCTATGGGACCTGACAAGATACATCTCAGTGTCCTGAGGGAATTGGCTGATGTAGTTGCCAAGGCACTTTCCATATTTGAAAAGACATGGCTATCAGGAGAAGTCTCTGGAGACTGGAAAAAAGGGAAATACTGAACCCATTTTTAAAAAGGGTAGAAAGGAGGACTCTCGGAACTATGGACCCATCAGCCTCACCTCTGTGCCTGGGAAGATCATGGAATAGATCCTCCTAGAAGCTATGCTAAGGCACATGGAGGTCAGGGAAGTGATTTGAGACAGCCAGCATGGCTTCACCAAGGGCTAGTCCTGTCTGACCAACCTAGTTGTCTCCTATGATGGAGTGACCACATCAGAGGACAAGGGAAGAGCTACGGATGTCGTCTGTCTGGACTTCTGTAAGGCCTTTGACACGATCCCCCCCAACAAACATCCTCCTCTCTAAATTGGAGAGATATGGATTTGGTGTGTGGACTGTTTGGAGGATGAGGAATTGGTTGGATGTTCACATCCAGAGGGTAGTGGTCAATGGCTCAATGTCCAGATGGAGATCAGTTATGAGTGGTGTCCCTCAGGGGTCTGTACTGGGACCAGTATTGTTGGATATCTTCATCAGTGACATAGACAGTTGGATCAAGTGCACCCTCAGCAAGTTTGCAGATGACACCAAGCTGAGTGTTGCGGTTGACAGGCCTGACGGACAGGATGCCACCCTGAGGGACCCGGGTAAGCTTGAGGAATGGGCCCATGTGAACAATACCAAGTGCAGGGTCCTACACCTGAGTTGGGGCAACCCCTGGTTTCAGCACAGGCTGGGCGATGAAAGGATTGAGAGCAGCCCTGCCAAGAAGGAGCTGAGGGTACCGGTGGATAAGCTGGCAATGTGCGCTTGCAGCCCAGAAGGCCAACAATGTCCTGGGCTGCATCCAAAGCAGCGTGGCCAGCAGGTCAGGGGAGGTGATTCTGCCCCTCTACTGCACTCTGGTGCGACCCCACCTGGAGTCCTGCTTCCAGCTCTGGAGCCCTCAGCACAGGAAAGAGATGGACCTGTTGGAGAGGGTCCAGAGGAGGGCCACAAAAATGCGTAGAGGACAGAACAGCTCTCCGATGAAGAAAGGCTGAGAGAGTTGGGGTTGTTCAGCCTGGAGG
Source organism: Phaethon lepturus (assembly GCF_000687285.1). Taxonomy (NCBI): domain Eukaryota; kingdom Metazoa; phylum Chordata; class Aves; order Phaethontiformes; family Phaethontidae; genus Phaethon; species Phaethon lepturus. The sequence continues at coordinate 21,139 of NW_010515561.1, forward strand.
AGAGGCGGCTTCAGGGAGACATTGCAGCCTTCCAGTACTTCAAGGGGGCTTGTAAGAAAGATGGGGACAGACGTTTTAGCAGGGCCTGTTGTGACAGGATAAAGGGCAATGGTTTTAAACTAAAAGGGAGTAGATTTAGACTGGATATAAGGAAGAAATTTTTCACAGTGAGGGTGGTGAAACCCTGGCCCAGGTTGCCCAGAGAGGTGGTAGATGCCCCATCCCTGCAAACATTCCCAGTCAGGTTGGACGCGACTCTGAGCAACCTGATCTAGTTGAAGATGTCCTTGATCATGGCAGGGGGTTTGGATTATATAACCTTTAAATGTCCCTTCCAACCCAACCTATTCTGTGATTCTAAGATAGATAGGAGTGTAAGGCACTTATGTCTAATACCTAATACATGTTGTTGGCACCATTGATTCATCTTGCTCGGGTTTGCTTGAAGGTGGCTCTGACTGCTATAACTTGTATTTCAAGTATTATATATATTTTTTTATATATATAGTTAGTATTTTAGTTACAATTGTAATAAACCAAACAGGGCAGACCCTGTCTTTGTCCATCTGTTGGAAAATAACACAACATGACTTGTGTCCACACGGCCAAATTCTTTTTCCCTCCTGGATCATGGCAATTTCATCCATGCTACTTGTTAGGAACACTGTAAGCATTATGCTATTGACTGTATCGCACCTCAACATTGTTCATTTTTACCAATTAAATTCTATGGCTCATTGCATATCCATGGCCTGCTGCTATATCTTTAATAGTAAAGACTTTCCATTTAGTGTGCGTGGTGGTCATCCAAACAAGCTTAATAGGTGTGACCCTTCAGAGAACTGAAAGTTTGCTTCACCTAGATTTTAGTTAGGTGAGTCTTGATGGGACCTACTTCCCTGGCTGTTCTCAGCACAGCTCTGGTTATGTACTGAACATAGACATGAAGATACGAATGAAATCATTGAGTCAAATTAAAACAGTTAGTTTTGTCTTCCTGTATATCAGGAAGACAATGAGTACTAGCTATTTTGTTTTCCTAGGTGGGAATTTTTTGATTTAGATAAAGTGATGCAAGTTTTATTTATGTATTTAAGGTCTTCTTCATGTCTGGTCTGTGAACAAATATATTCCTAGAATGTATTCTCATGGTAACTCTGGCTTAGCGGTAGATGAATTTTCTGTTCTTGTTAGAAAATGATTAATACATTGTTAGCTAAGAAACCATGAGTGGTTGTGGGCAAAGGGAAAACAAAGGACCAGGTTGTTCAAAACTTTAACTGAAATAAGGCAAAATATCCCTCAAATTCTGTATTGTGGCAATTTTTTTCTTTATATTACTTATTTCCAAACTTCTAACCTATCATAAAACTGAATTAGGAAAGATTTAGACTGGACTTGGATATACATATATATATTTTTTTTTCTTTTTTCTAAGAATGAACCTCTCAGGGTGGATGTTTTCTTTATTCCCAGAGGAAAACTCTCAAGCTACATTTTGCAGTTTCTCTCTTGGGGCCAATTATGTAAAGGACATCTAGTCTGTGTTTCAGAGGCTACAATTATCAGTTGCCAAGCTTGCTCACATGTTCAAAGGAGATTCTGCACATGTGTTTGCATTAATTTTCAGCTCTCATGAGCACACTAATTCAAAGAAGGGCTAACTGAGTCACTGTTAAAGTTATATTCCCTCACCCTTCATGTACAGCAGATTAGCTTTGCAATTCTGTAATAGGCATTTTAAGCCTCCTCAGTGAACAAAGCACATGATATACATTAATATTGTCTGTAGTAGCCTGACAGACTCAAAAAGAATATAAGAAAAAGAACCAGCATGAAAAAAGGGTCTGAGAGAAAAAGACCCAACGGAGTTCTGTACTGATTTGGTCTCCTTGTAGTGAATGTAGCTGTCATCATCTGTCCTGTAAAAAATAAGCATTAAAAAAGCCAGCTGGCAATTATTTCTCAGGTTCTTATTTATAGTGTAAGGGGATTTTTTCTCTAAAGCACTGTTATTCTTTTTTAAAACATTTTGTTACATTTGTGTATTAGCTTTTGAATAATAATAGGAAAGCGCCATAACTGCTAATTAGAAAGCAGTTAAAGAAACATTAATGAAACTCTTATTTTGGTCTTTTATGCAGAGAATTGATGAGATTTTTTTCCTAAGCACACACAGTTCTTAGACAGATGCATTAGCTGGTCTCTAACATGCACAGTACTGTTAATGAGCAGAACATACATGTCATTTATTCAACTATATCAAGTGATATTTACTCATTTGGGGAAAAGGCTACATGTTCAGTATAGTTATTATAAGAATGGAAAAAGTTATACATTTTTAATGGAGATGAAAGTTAAACTTTGGAGGAGGATGTCAGCTTGTTTCATAAAGTCACCATCATTTCATATATTCTTCATCGCTTGACTTTTTTTCAAAATAAGAACTAAAAAAATCTTTAAAATACGTGTTTAAGTTTAAGTTCAATAAACCAAATTTTTGGGAATAATCTTATTGCTTCCCTTTGCTGTGCAGAATAGCAAACTGCATGAGCATAATGTTGTTTTCAGCCCTTTATTTTTTCAAACAAATGATAAATAGCCTGGTGAGTGATACTGTACAACTAACAGATCTTGAGTATATTGTGACAAATGCAATTCTAAGTCCAAAGCTGGCTTGGTGGGTCAAACCTTAGATGCTGCAAATTACCACAGCTGTGTATATGGAATTAAACAAAATTTCTCCAGCTGAGATATTGTCCCTGTTTTCACCTCACTTACAGTTATGCTGTGATTATTTTTCATCATAGGTGCAAATAAATCAAATGTACAGATTTATGATTAGTAGTCCACACTTGCATTATATTTTGCACTCACTGTGACAAACCTGGAAATATATATTGTTTTAAAGGATATGGCACCTGGTTTTGTGGCTTTGCAGTAGGTTGTTTGCAGTTGTGTCATTTCCAAAAAGAGCTGCTAAGGGACCCAGCCAAGAGTACAATGATCCCAGTAAAGAGTATCCCAACAGTACCACAACACAGTAGCCTGTGGTGTATCCATTAAGAGGATCTTTTTGATCCTCACTCCTAGAGACATAGCTGTTTTGCAAAGCAGAAGAGAAAGGGAATGTAAAGATTTATAGATCTGGGCCCTGGAAAAAGGAGGAGGAGGGACTAGAGGAAACATCATGCTTTCAAGGCGAGATGAAGAGGAAACAAGAAATCATATTGCCAGAGCCATGTGAATCTGGTACTCTGATGGACAGGAGGTTGCTATGGCTCCATGTGTCTTTGTCCAACCAGTAGAGAAGTTGAGCTTTTATTCCCAAGGGACATGCTTATGTGCTGCACACATGCCTTATCAGCACCCACGAAATGCTTACAGCACTCACACAAACATGACCAGTGTGGATAGCCTGATGCTGGTCTCCTCTTCTGCTGATCAGGATGGAAGTCTGTACACATATGAATACAATTAGGATCCCTCAGTAACCGGCCTTAGACACTTAGTCTACCCAGTGGCTGGCCCCACAGCCCTGGCCCCCGATGCCCACAGCCCCACTCCAGCTGCTGGTACGCAAACCTCTTCTCAATACACACACACAAAAACAGGTCTATCTGGCAGTTGTTCCAGACCTATGGTCTCCCAGGCTGCCATCTCTCAGCCCCCCTGGTCAGCCCAGTATCCAGAGCCCTAGCTCCTGGTGGCTGCCTCCCAGCTACTCTGGCTTGAAGTTTGCCAGCAAATTGCATTCACATATGCAGTCTTGCAATGCCTTAGGAAACATACACTCAGGTTACTCTGGTTGCTGGCATCCAGACCTACTGGCCCCTGTGACCTGCAGTCCCTTCTCCAGTTGCTGGCAAACACACATACATTCAGAACTGCATGTGAGAGTGGCCAAGCATTGGAACAGGCTGCCCAGGGAGGTGGTGGAGTCACCATCACTGAAAGTGTTCAAAAAATGTGTGGATGTGGCACTTCAGGACATGGTTTAGTGGGCATGGTGGTGTTGGGTTGATGGTTGGACTTGATGATCTTAAAGGTCTTTTCCAACCTTAATGATTCTGTGATTCTGTGAGATCACACTGAAAGCAGGAATAAGATTTAATAATCTTATGTGGCGATCCAGCACAGGGCTAGGACAGACAAGCTTACAGACCAGCAACTTATTTACTTTCAGACAGCCTCTTTATTCCATTTCTGTTCCATTTTCTCCTGTTTGTTCCCCCTCAATCCACCCTACACCTCTATCTTTCCTTCCTTTTGATTCTTCCCCTAAACATTCCATAATAAGTCTTGCATATTAACACAATCCCCTTAAAATACCTTACAATATAGATTTCACACAACCTCCAAATGCCCTTCCCCTGCTTCCCGCAAGGAGTTCTATATCCCTGTAGGCAGTAACTCTCTTCAGTCTGCAAGTTATTCTGGTAAGGGAGTTTCTTTGGCTGAACCACTTTGTTGGGTTTCACACCAAGGACAGTGGTCTGAGTGTTCTTGGATAGCCCTTGGACCAGCCTACCTGGTGTGCCTCGTTTGCCCTGTCATTGCTCCTCTGAGCTGTGCCAGGCCTCTGGGTTTATGGTGCTCAGCCTCTAATTACATAGTCTGTTTCTCCCAGTCTTAAGTGGGCTCTGAATGACTGCACCTATGTGCTGCGGAAATTAACCTTTAGAAGAGTCGCATACTTACAGAATTTTCTTTTAACTTTATCCTTTTTATGTTTTGCAATTTTGTCCAAATGGAGATCCAGTTCTTCAGAGAAGCTCTTCCACTTTACATAAAATAATTATTACTATGAAAATAATTATTCATTGGAACAGAGAATGAGAATGTTAGAGCAGTTACCTTGGAGGTCCAGATTGCAATCCTTCTTCCAGTGAATAGGTAATTTTGTGTAAAAATCAAGATTCGGAGTAGCACACCTCAGGACCAGTGTTCATGGCACTCTTCCAAAAGGTAGAAATCAAATAAACTGAGTATTTGTTCCTGTGCTCCCTGGTAGGTGTTTGCTCAAACTCCTACTCTTCTGAGTAGAAATGGCAAGTTGCTATCATTTTACTATCTGTTGTACAGATAATACAATATGAGATGTGAGTCGCTGATGTTTCTTTCTTGTTGTGTGCTGACTGGGGTAGAATTGTGGGTATCTGGGGTAGATAGTTTGTGAATTCTACTAGAGGTTTCAAAATAGCTCTTGGGACTGTCAGTAATTAATGGATTAAGGCATGGCCAAGGGCAGAAGTATAGATACCAACAGGGTCTTTCGTTTTCTTAAATGTACTACTGAATGTTTGAGGGTAGACAAAGGATCAGTCTTAAAGCTCTCTCACTCCATAAAATCCTAGAATCAGCTTATCATGTGGCTCTATTGAGCCAGGCCCACCATTTTAAGGTTCTGGTGGGACTTTAGGCACCCAAAGCTGTTGGCACTGTATTAAATAGCATTAATGAATCAACAAAACCTGAAAGCATTAATTAAGTAAAATTTTGTCCAAAAAAAGCAGCTATTTTTATACCAATGTCATAGTGACAGCTCCTTGTAAAGTCTTGCCCTATGGAACATTAAATCTGAAATGTTCAGGAAGTCTCTATCTTCCACACAAGTTGAATTATCTGTGTTTGTACTTGAAGTCACTGTAGCACACATATGCACTCTCTTTTTTTCTTTTTTTTAGCTTGATCAAACGATGTTTGAACAATTCAAAACTCAGCACAGATCAAGGGAAGCAGCATGGCTAAAAATATCCCAAGTCCTGAAAACACATACATTTAACTCTGCAAGGTGTGACTTCAAAGTCCATCTGGTGAATCCACTCTGTTCTTAAGGTTACTGAACTCTGTTAGCTCTATTTCTTAGTATTAACTGAAAGTAAAAAGTGCACAAAATGAAGTTGGTAATAATTGGGTCTTAATGGGTTCAACATTTCACCCATAGATTCCTGTTACTGATAGAAATGGGTAAGATTTTCAACAGCAACTGCTAATTTCAAATGCTGCAGATTTTGGTGTGACCATTTAATGATGCTTACTCTTTACAGAAGGCACTGGCGACTTGCTTTCTAGTGATTTGGCTTCTTTAAGAGATGATGTGATAGCAACATTTTTTCCGCTGTTATTTTCTTTTCTATTAGTAGCGTTTCCATGTGGTCGTAAAGTTCCCATCACTTTTGTTGTTTGATCTGCACAGCTGTAATGAGATGTGTGAGCTATTAGCTATGTCTATCAGATGTTCGGATCTCTCTTCTGATACCAGCTAATGGCCAGATAGTACCATTGATTACTAAGCAGAGTTGCCCATTGATTTCACTATACTGCCTGCTGGAAAATCAATAAAATAATGTGGCCCAAATTTCACTGAAAAAAATCTACAGCCCACTTTATTTGGAATATAACTGACATTATATTTGTAGGGCAAACTACACGGCAGAGTATTTTATGTGCCTGCTCATTGTGAACTGACTAAATGTGAAAGCCATTAGCATTCAAATACAGAAAATAATATAACACACACAGCGGGTCTAATTTACTTTCTCCTTCTGACTTGTGTTGTCAGTCACACTGGTGTAAAGCATCTATAGAATGCTACTATTCAGGTCCAGGTTTTTTTCATTCTCACTAGTGTAAATGACTTGAGGATGTCTGGACCAAGGGTTAACTGAGAAATTCTATTTGAGGTTTTATGCTATTTCTATGCTAATTTTCTAAAGGAGATAGCGTTTCTCTAATGTACTTCTGCTGTATCATTCCTGTTACTTTTTACTAGTGATGATACCACAGATCAGCTCCAAAGTGTCTGCCCTTTGTTATGTGATCTTGACATTCTTTAACACCTAAAAAGGAAGGATGGTCCAGCGTTGAGGGAATTGGCACTCTCATTTCCATAGCCAAAGTTCAGTTCCTTGTATTTGTGCAACTTGTGCAGTGCCACTAAAGCCATCCGAAGCAATATCCCACAGAAGTACTAGGCTAGCTCTATCTGAGCTGGTGTTTTGAGGCTGGCTGGGATGTGAGTTTGAACCCTGGAAGTTTCATGACATTTTTATAGGCCACGTGTACTAATTATCCATGGATCTTCCCATGCTTGAATGTCACTGCACAGCCAAAAACCATCTCAGCAGTCTGAGCTTCACTTTCCCATCTGTGAAATGGAGTTAATGATACTTTGCTATCTTACGGTGGTACTAGAAGGAAAATACATTTAAGACTGTGAGTTACCCATATACCAAGCTAATAAGGGTGTTGAAAATCCTTGGAGTATTTTGTTAGCTTAATTGGTTATGTTAATTTGATACATCACTTGAATTCAACATAAAATGTAGAAAGTTTTAAACCTTTTCCACGCAGAGCTTAGTCTGGATCTGTGATGTAATGAAGACTTTTAGTTGCAGTCTTCTCTTGTATTTTGCTGATGAATAAATGAGTCTTAGTGGTGGTGTTTTCAGGGCCTGAACTCCAAGCATCTGCCAACAATTTATGTTTTTGCCAGGCTGTCTTAGCTTTTACAATTCAGACTTGGGCTCTATCCCAACTTCTGCAGTCTGAAACTAGGTTGTAAAGTTGTTTGTTTTTTTTTTTTTTAAATTACTAAAATTATTTTCTTGCAACTAGAAGATGCTATGCCAATGTAGGGTAGAAGTTAACTGAGTAACAGTCTTCTTTTTGCATCCCAATGATGCAAGGCAGAATTTAGTGGACTGAATGCCTAGAGGCAAAGCTTGACACACAGAGTTTTGAATTGCCAAAATAAATAAAAAAAGGTAAAGTATGGTCTGCCTCTTTTAGGCTGTGATTTCCACTCTCCCAGGTAGAAAAGATAAAAGGATTTGAGAGACCAAGAGCAGGAGGGGAGACTCCCTGTTACACTGTCTGCATAGCACAGGAACACTGCCTGTCTGGCAGTCTGCTAGCAATTAAAACTGTGGAGTCATTCCTATTTTTCAGACATGCTGAAGCACTGACTATGGATTATTTGTTTTGTTTTGTTTGACCCTAACTTCTCATTGATTTATTTTTGCCTTACCAGAAACAGTTGGCAAGGAAGAGAGGTCAAATACAGTCTTCCAACAGAAAATATCTTACGACAGAAGTAAAGATAAACAGATAAAAGGAGAATAAAAAAAAAAACAAACATGGAAAGGATGGGAGATGAGGTGTTGACAGAAGGGAAGAGGTGTTTGGAGTAAAGAGAATGATGCCATAAATTATATATACACCTCTCTTTTCCATAGGAGAAATTCCATTTGTTGCCAAGGGCTCAGTCTGTGGTGGGATAACCTTTTCTTGTGCTCAGCAGAGTGAGAGAAGACAACCATTTAACCACTGAGATTTGGGCAACCTCCAGACTACTTCTGCTATGGTCCTTTCAGACAGAATTTCAATCAGTTGAAAATTGTCCTTTACCTTCACTTAAAAAACAGTCAAGTGTGCCTTAGCACTGAAGATACCGTCACAACATATGATGAGTTCATGACAGTGGGTAAATGCCAAAGGTGATGCGTAGTTCCACACTTTGATGTTCCACACAGTTATTTAAAAACTAGCCTCTAGCAAAATATTTAAAATGTCTGTATCAATGTTGGAGGCTTCTTCAGATTCAGTCTCAGACAATGAATAAGTCAACTTAGCCTGAGGCTCAAAAAAGCAACATATTTTCTTAATTTTATAGTCATTATTGGATGGTAATTACTTTGTAAACTCCTGAGTGAGTCTGATTTGTGATGCTTCTTTCCGGGCAGCCATATTTTAATCATCTTGTCAGAATTCTATGTAAGGACAGGTGTCCATAAAAATATGTTAATGACATACCTGTCCTACCAGTATAATGCTTCTGATATTACTGGAAATGCTTGTTCGCTTCATTGGGATGAAGACAGGTGAGCTCAGGAGTGTGTGATATCATTCTAAGACAGACAGTCCAGCTGTCTGAGCTTTCCAGTCTACAGAAAGTGCCTACATAATGTCTTTCAAACTGAAAACATTGCAATTTTTTTTTCAATTTTTAAGGATTTTAAGGTTTCTCATGAGAGATTGTACCATTTTCCCAATGGCGTAACCAACAAGCAGACATCACTGCCCTCAGAAATGTCAATGCATTTAGTATAACCTGGAAGAAGAAAGCCAAAGTGAAAGCAAGAAAAATTCCATTCAAAAATAAGCATGTCAGGAAGGTGTCCATATGAACTAAATTATGATTTTCTATCAGTAATAAGTGAAATTTCTTCATCATAGGGACCACTCACAATCAAGAATACTCCTTTCTATTTGTTTGGTAAGGTTCAGTAGGTGAATGATAGTCAGCAAAGCTTTGCAGATAAATTTGTGTGACATTTACAGTGCTTGGCTCATCTTGTATTTCCTTTTATTACTTTTAAGCTCATATTTACTGTTGTTTTTTAAAATCTTTGTATCCCTTTATCTTTCCTAACATAAAGACATATTAGGCATAAGACATAAATCTGTTGCTTGATTTTTTATGAGTTAGCAACCATAAAGGCAGATTTATGTTTTTGATTTTTCTAAATGTTGATAAAATCAAGCTTCTGATCTAAGAACTTCCTTTTAACACAGTGTCTCAGTTAAATGGGATCATAAGTGGGGACACTTCCTGTGGTAAAAAAGTCAATAGTCATCATAAAAGGTGTCCTCTCTTTGTTTCTTATGGAAGGTCAGCAAACTCACAGCACTGGATTCAATACCAAAGATGGTATCAGCCTGCAAACTGTATGGACACAGTGTTGGAACAATTCTGTATGCCTCCTTTTCACCTTTCACCAGGTCAGTACAGGAGAAAGCTGTAACCTCACAGATGGGTTTCTTCTGCTTCTGTCACGGTTATTTTCAAACACATTCTTAGATCATGCATTCCTCAGGGAAGGTCCTTTCCTCGTCTAACACAAAGCTGATCTCTTTGCTGCTGGCCTTTTGATTTAGAGAGAAAAATCCCATGTCTGATGTACAACTTTGATTTCCTACTAATTAAAATTGCAGTGTGGGAGCTCATCACTCCTCCTCCAATCCACCCTGCTGAGGTTCAAGGCTACCTTTGGAATATTCCCCCCCGCCCTGAACATGTTAAGATTGAAGAGAAGCCCTTGTTGATGTTTACATAGTTCCCCCAAATTTACTAAATGCTTTCTGAATCTACAAGCAGGTGAGCTACATGAAAGCATGAACCATGGCTAAATAGAACACATATTTGTACTGTCTGGGTAATGCGTTTGTCTATCACCTTTATATGGAAAGTGAGTGGTCTGACATTTCTGTCTTTCAAGTCTCTTTTTTCTGTCTTTCAAAAAGACAGTGTCATGGGAACTTCTAGTGCTACAAAGATCAACAGCAAAATTTCACTTATGTGCTAGTTTTGGGGAAGTGAAGCATAACAGTTAGGTTTTCTACAGCATTATTGTCACGGAACTGAAGTCACTCCCCATCCAAGTCACCGAAACTTTTCCACTGACAAAGACACCCACCTGTACTGCACAGATAAAAGAACAGAGATCAGTCAAATACTTCTACAAAATGTTTTGGTGGGCTTGAAACAAGACTTTTTCTTTTTTTTGAAAAAAAAAGGCAGTCCTAGAAATCCACCATTTTGCAAAATCTAAAATAAATCTTTTCTTCCTGTATCTTCCCACAAAAGCTCTTGGCAGTTTCATTTTCACACTTCAAGCCAAAACTAAAATTGACATTAGCTTTGAAATGGGTTGCCAAATTGCATTTGCCTTCCCATCTTTCCTTTTCTGCCTCCCCAGTGTGGTTGTCAGTGAGCAAGGAAGGCTGTAGGTCAAACATAAAGCTAAAGCATTTGATTCATGTAATTTCTCTCCAGGACTGGGTACTAGAGAAGCAAGGACTTGTGATGCTTAGTATTCTACTTGGATACTTATTCTCTAAGTATAATAATTCTATAATAATTCTATATTCCAATTAATTCTAATTATTTTAAAAAGCCATTCATCCAGGTTCCACCTATGTCTTCAAAGCATAACTAATAGAAAATAATGAGAAAAAAACCTCTGACACTCTTATTAGCATGATATATGAGCCAGTATTCATTGTTAAGCAGAGGACTGGACGTTTACCTTAAAATACTGTTTTAGAAGATTTATCTAGTCTTGCCGGTGTGGCACACATACTTCATTGCTTCGCAGTGTGGCACAGCCCCATCACCATGCCTCAAGGAGGCAAAAAAGCCCACTGAAGTTTATTAATCACTCATTTTCTCCAGTGTATCAGCACTGAGTTATTTAGCACAGTCACTTCTTTTATTTTGACAAGTTTGGGAAAATTCACAGTGTCTCATTGGCTTTCAAACTCCCACTTCTACCTCTGTGGTTGTTATCTGTCATTAGTACACATGGGATGTAAAAGAAAACGTGTAGCATAGGAATATTGACTGGCTCAAAAGCTGCTAAAAGGTTTCATGTTGCACTCTAAGTGCCTTTTTCATCCTGGTGCTTATTTATTTATTTATTTACAAAACAGAAAATAAGTCTTTGAGTCTTTAGCTTGGCTGCCATAGACATCACCCTACTGAAGTACCATGGCTGGACAGCATTCTATCCTCTATTATTGGGAGGAAAAAAAATATTCCTGGCTGCAACAACTATATCCCTCTCTTTTGTTGATGTGCTTGAGTGACAAATTAAGGATGAGTTTGCATACTAATCTGACTTCACATCCTGATGCAGATCCATCTATGATGCACCCAGGTTCCTGGATGCCTATATGGGTCCAGACAGGCACAAAGTGTTGTCTTCTGATTACAGTGCAGAATCAGGGCAGAGACTCCAGAAATTTGGTTTTAATTTTAAATGTTCCTATTTTTTGGGGAGACTGGATTTCAATATTATTTGTCTTAACAGTTCTGTTTCCCTTCTCTGTGAAACATAAGAGGGACTTCTATGAAAGGCCTAGGTTTCTAGGTGTGTGCAGAATGCTCTTTCAGTGCTGATGCTATCAAACTTAGCACAAAACACAGAAGCAATGAAAACATTCTTAAAGTCACAAAATTCTCCTGGGGACTGAATCTGGTGCTGCTTGTGACAAGTGATTAGAGATCCCCCACAGAGCTGCAGCCCTGCTTTCAATTTTCTGTACAAGGCATTTCAGCTTCAGCTCCCCATTGTCAAGATACACTGCTTGAAAAGACAGGGAGAGGAAGGAATACCTGTCCTGCTATCCAGTACCTTGTTTCAGGCTCTTTACACATTTTACATTAGTCAGTTATTGGATAAAAAACACAGTTTAGGGACTGCTCATGTTTCCCTTTCAAAGGGCAGTGATTTGATCAACAGTCAGTAGTGTTGGGAACACTCTTGTATGATTCCTGTGGTGAAATATGTTGCATGAATTATCTTGCATGATTCTAGATGAAGCAGCAGTTTGTTATCAACAAAAGAGGCAGAATAAGTCATCCTCAGGGTCTCTAACATGTTAACTGTGCATTTCCTGAAGCGAGTGATAAGAATTTGATCATTGTAAAATTAAAGAGATTACTGAATTAGCTGTCTTGCTTCCTGGGTTTTTCATTCTTATGATATTGCTATGTAAATGATGGACAGCATCACCACTGTGGCTGAAATAACTGGAGACCTCATTAGCACCATGGCGTATCAGTCCTTATGTAAAGGCTCACTCACTGGATTGTTGGATGAGCAGAAGTGATTAATCTGCAGCCACAAGTGTGGCATACATGTGAAAGTCCTACTGAAATTCAGGTTCTTAAGCTCCACAGAAGGTTAGACATGATAGTCAGCACTTCCTGCTGTGTAGCTCCAAAAAGTTTCCTGGGAAGAGAAGCATCAGATGACCCTCTGGATATGATCAGTTTCCATGTAGCTTTTATGGAAGAAGGAGATTCAAGATTTCAGACACCCTGAATTGCCCTTTGAAGACAAAGGCATCTCTTCATAGGTGGCACAGGCATCACATGAGCTCAGCTTGAGACTGCCAAGAGAGTGTGCCAGGACAACATGCCAGCCTGTTTAGGCATTGCTGTTCCTAAATCGAATGACCCAAGTTAGCAGAGAAGAACACAGAAGGCAGCTGTTACAGCTGTTCTCAGAGATTTTCTGTACTATTTTGAAAGTATAAATTGGATTCCTGCACACTTTGGGGCTCTTGATAACATGTTCAGACCTTAAAGAGGAACAAACTTAAATATCAGGCTCTTTCATTAAGTGTGGTACTCTGCATTTTTTACAATCAATGGTGTGTCCTCTTAGTGATTTGAGCTGTCATAGCTCAGCAATCAAGTGCTCCAAAAGCAGGAAATGCAACATTCTGCCTAGAGTATATTTGGACACCATTAATTTCTAACAGAACATTATATAATTCCTAGTTCTATAACTAATAAGTAGAAACTGTGGCTGCTTCAGTAAAAATTCCCATAAATAACTTCTTGAGACACTATAACAAAAAAAAAGCAGCAAATTATTGACTAAAACTCTAAACTTTAAAATCTTATGTTTGATATAGGAGACACAAAGACCAATCCACCTCTACAGGTTACCAAACTTTCTTGGTCCATGTCCCTTACTGGAAGGTAACTGATATACATAAAATTATCTCACTTTTTTATACTTGTGTGAAAACATATGAACAAGCAATAAATCAATTGTAACTATCACCAATGATCAGACATTACTCGTATTTAAGTAAAAATAAACAATACAGAAATGTAATCAAGATCAAATTAGCTAATTAACAATTTAGCTTCAATAAGTGGAATGTTGCTTAAGCAATAATAACTTATTCCAAAAATAAATCTTTGTGAGTGCTGAAAAGAATGATCTTCATTTGATTATAAGCCAAACTAAATGACTTTTCTCAAGTTAATTAGGCATTTTACCTAAATGTTTTTAATTCTCTTATTGAAGCTGTACTCTTACTTAATGACTAAATTGCAGCTTAGAACCAGTTATGATCCTTCCTTTCCAGATTTTTGTTTTTATCCAGCAGCTATTACTCTACTTCCATGAACAAAGATACAGGGTTTATAGGAGACAATTCTCAATAAATATCCAAGTTTACTTGTTTTCTATGAAAAGTTATAGACGGTGACTTCACATATCTTCTGCAGAATGTATTTTGGTTTGTATTTTAATGAAGCTGTTAGACATTCACAAGTCTATGGGTCCACATGGGATCCACCCAAGAGTACTGAAGGAACTGGCAGAGGAGCTTGCCAAGCCACTCACCATCATTTATCAGCAGTCCTGGTTAACAGGGGAGGTCCCAGACGACTGGGGGTTTTCCAATGTGACGCCCATCTACAAGAAGGGCCGGAAGGAGGATCATGGGAACTACAGGTCTGTCAGCCTGACCTCCACACCTTGCGGGTGCTCACGGGGCATGTGCAGGACATCCCAGGGATCAGGCCCAGCCAGCACGAGTTCATAAAGGTAGGTCCTGATTGACCAATCTGATCTCCTTCTATGACCAGG
>NW_010515562.1:0-64750 GCF_000687285.1 Phaethon lepturus
TCCTTTCCAACCTAGTGATTCTGTGATATTTCTGTTCTTATCTCGTAAAGGTCATCTGTTTACAAACTTAGAAAAAGATCTTATTGATTCCTTCTGTTGTATCCTTATGCTGGATAAGGAACCTTTAACATGGAGAAATGAAGTTGTTCCTTGGTGCCGTTTCCATTTATTGGCCTGCAGGAGAGAGAGTTTAGTAAGATAATTTGTGAGCATGTATGTCACTAACAGGCATGATCAGTCTAATTAGTCTCAAGTAATAGGTGCATATGATAACGTAACATACAACTATAGAAAATAGAATGGTTGATCGATTAACAATTTTTTTTTCCCATGACAAAGCCCAATTCAGATACAAAACTGATGTCTAGATGTAAGTATCCAAAACAAGAAGTTACTACTTTGATGCGCAGAGATTAGCTTCGCTACGTCATTGCCTAATGGCTGAATATTTAAAAAAGAAAGAAAGCTTCAGTAGCAGGGGTAAGCATTGGGGAATAATTAGGGACAAAACTTGCTCTCAGTTATTTCCATTAACTGGGGCAGGTTTTATGGAATTGTGGGGGTGTGATTTATAGCTCAAAATACTCTTTTGTGTTATCTTTAAGTAGCAGAGATCTATTTCAAGTCTCTATTTGCCTTTTGGAGCTCTACAGTAGCTGCCAATTGGAACTTTCTGGAGACTCTGTTAATTCTACACCCGCTTGTCCACTCTTGGCAAGTGAAAGATGCTGATGCTCAGTGGCTGAGGTGGCCCCGGTACAGCTGCATGGGGAAGGCTCCCGTGTCTGACCAGCTCTGCTCATGGGGAGAGCCTTTCCATGGTTCACCAATGGGTGCATCATCTCTGAGTTAATGTGGGAGCCAGGAAAAGTACTAGGTAGATTAAATTCAGCTTCTTCCAACAGCTTGCAGAGAGGTGGATAGGAAGAAATTGTTAGAGATTCAGAGGGTAGGTTTCTGAAGGGTCCTATAATTTAAGAGGTATTTGATGAACTTGGCTTGGTATCTCCATTTTACTTTAACAAATGAAAGTGGATACTTTTGTTCTCTGGAATTAACTGATAGCATGCTCAGTTTCCAGCAAAACAACAGCTGTTATTTAAAGCATCTTCACTAGTGTGAAGAACTTTGGTAATATAGAAATATCATTCATATTTTAATACAAAAAATTAGATTGCTTA
Organism: Phaethon lepturus; assembly: GCF_000687285.1. Classification (NCBI taxonomy): domain Eukaryota; kingdom Metazoa; phylum Chordata; class Aves; order Phaethontiformes; family Phaethontidae; genus Phaethon; species Phaethon lepturus. The sequence continues at coordinate 1,182 of NW_010515562.1, forward strand.
GTTTTTAAAATGACAGTTTCAGCAAATCATGAAGACGTCTAGGTACTGGAACTCCATACTGAGATCAAATATTCAGGTTAGCTTCAACTGATTTACTTGCTAATTTAAGCAGCAGCTGTACTCCTATAACACATCAGCAAAGGAACTCAGCAGGAGCTTGACTTTGTTTGGACTATCTAAGGAAGACGTGGTACAGTTATTATCTGGCAAATGCCCTAGATACTTCCAAGTTCTCTACAGGCAGTTTGACAAAGTACTTGGTTTTCCCACTGTAGTTCTGTATTACTAAATTCTGCATAATTCAGCATTAACCTTCTTAATCTGTTTTGATATGTCTTATTGTAATAGCAACGCAGTAAAAGCAAAACTTGAACCATGAACATTTGGTTCTACTTGTCAGGAGTTGTTTGTTGTTTTTTTTTTTTAATTTTATACTGAAAAAAGAGATATGTATAATGGGGAGGGCTTAAAAATAAGTTCCTTCTTAAGGGGTAGGGCCTGGATTCTGAGTTTTCTCAGTAGTTGCACTGTTTCAGACCTAGTGTAATCCTTATAGATTTATAAGCAGGTTTGAGACACTTGGCTTGAACGCTTGTAGGTGATTTGGGTCTGCCTTCAGGTGTCATCTTTTCATCCCTGAGGCAGATCTTGCGGATGAGCTGTGACGGTCCGAGTTTCCTCTCCTCAGGCTGCTTGCAGCTCAGCCTGGGAGGGGCCCTAGTGTGGGACATGGACTTATCATAGAATAGTTTGGGTTGGAAGGAACCTTTAAAGGTCCTCTAGTCAAACCCCCAACTTCTAGTTAGTCTTATCACAAGGATGCAGATGAAAGCCACCCATGTCAGGAGGCCAGCTCTTCTGCACTTGAGGAGCAGGGAAAATTCAGGTTTAAGGTGATTTCTTTTAGTTTCTGTTATTTTGCGGGTGACTTGAACTGGCAGAGAAAGTGGTGTATGTTCCATTTAAATGGGCTCTATGTGATATCTGACGTGTACACTTGTGGAGGAAAGGATTAATGTCTGCATATTGTAAAGATCACAAGGTATCAGTTTTCCTCTATCTTGTTCACAAACTCAAGCTGTACCTTCTGCAGATCCAAAGTAGCTGCACCCGTTTTTTCAAGGTTAGCACATCCTTTAAGTATGACAGTAGAAGATGCGGAGCTTGGTTTTCTCATGGTTGGTTTGTGCCTGGGAGATGCTGGTTCAGCCGGGAGGCATAACCAGAGCAGATTGGCATCTCCCTGTATTTCCAGTTACAGTGGCAGTAGCATACTGGAGGGCTCTTCTCACCCAGTTCTGCCTTGTAGCCTGCCTCCCCCTGGCTCTTGGCATGTCAGTGCTGGGTCCTTGCACTTTGTGGGTACTTCTGTTCCTCACTAGTTAAGTTCTCTAAAAGCTCTCATAGAGTTAAATGTAGCTTAGGTGGTATGCAAACGCTATCTCAATGACTTTTTGAGAAGTTTCTCAAAAATTCATTCCCTAGAACGACTAGGGAAATAAATGGTCTTGAGCAACTGAGGAAAAGTATGACTTGCTTTCCCCCCCCCCCTTTTTTTTTTCTTTTTCCTAATAGGACTAATTCCCGGCTGTTAAGATTTCTTTTAGGAGATCACGTTTCCTGTTTAATACAAATGACATACTGTATTCTAGAATCGCTGTCCAATTTTATCCATTCTTATGAAATCTCTCTGTTGGAGGCAGAAATTTCTGTAAACAGTAAATTTGCCATCATTCTCCTTAGTCAAGATCTGCTATAAATAGTATTTTCATGTTGAGTCTATAAAAGCCTTTGGGTTTGCTATCTTCATTCTTTGTGGTAGCTTTTTTTTTTTAGTTGCTTTGAACATTGAAATAACTTTTTCAGCAGTGGAATACTGATGTTTCACAGAGAAAGGAAATATTGGCAAAAAAGGATCCCTGATTAATTTTATACAGCGCAGATTATTTTTTTTCATAAGCCAGTCAGGTAAAGCCAAACATATGAATCTTCTAGAAAACAAAAAGAGCCTGCATTTCTTTAAATGTGGTAGATATTCCTTTTATTAGCAATGCATGTATCGGCAAACCTTCTAATGCAGATTGGTAGGATCAGTATTAAAGCTGGTGGCTGCATGTGTGATAACTGCTGGTATCTGGACTGACATGGAGAACCCTCAAGAGGCAGCACCCCGGGTGCTCCCTGTGCCAGGTCTGTACCTGGTGTATGAGGGGAATGGTAAGAGTGTTAAAGTAACTTCGGAGTCGTGTTTGGCTTTTACCTATGTGTATACCTGCCTAGTCAAATCGCCAAAGCAAAAGCCATCTTTACGTTCAGTTTTGTCTCAGCTCACCAAAACCCTGGATGAGAATAACTTTAAATATATATGGGAATATGCTTAAAACAAGAGCATTTCACTGTAAAGCTGTAAGGTTGAGGAAACTATATTTTATTTAAATCTTATGAATATCAATGTAGACACCTGAGTTAATGTGGAATTATGGCTGAGAATTCAAATGCAAGGAGGGGAAAAAAAAAAGTCAGGAAATTCAGTGTGATGGTTACCAAAGCAACTACAATTCTTCCCCACTTGTACTCCAGTAGTGCTGTATGCTTCTCAGTACCACTAAGCTCTCATGTGTTAATATATACATGCAGTGTAGCTGAGCTACTGTGGGAACCAAAGTTGTGGGGGTTTTTAGATGCAAATCCTTTGTAGAGTAACAGAGATGATGGGGGAGGGGGGAGGTTGCTTTTGTTTTAATATTCCCTTTCTTTGTAATGATCAACAAGAGTCGCCAAAGACAAATAATGGAAGATGAGAACATATAACCCTTGTACAGAGCAAAATGCATGCAGCTCTTCTAGCTCAGCAGTCAGACAAAAGCACAGGGCAGGAGGAGAGGAGCAGACTTTTGGGTGGCAAAATATGATTATTTTCTTGCTCCTGGGAGTGAAAATAAGCTAAAAGATTAGATTAAAACCAGTAAATTCAAATTTGTGGTTATAACAAATAGGAAATGCTTTAAAGATAAGCAGCTTGCTGGAAGAGTAATTCACCAGCCGCATCCTTCTCACCAGCACCAGGCTTGCCAAAGCAACGGGAGGGCAGAGGCTGCCTGAGCTCTCCTGGTAGGCAAAAGCACCACTCATGACCAGTTTCTCCTCCTACATGGTGCAGTGAGAGCTCCCTCTCCTGTTTTCAGCCTTACTTGAGCTTCTAGATACTACCGATAATATTTATTAGCATTTTAAAAACCTGTGAGGAGCTATGAAGCCTGTGGTTAACAGTGCTGTGTAGCTGAGAGAGAGAGAGAATGACCTTACGGCACGTTATGCCTTTGGGGACTTGGGTCACCAAAGCAGGTGCTTGAGCTGAGTAAACAGAAGACCAGCGGTGGCATTCAGTGGAGCAGTTTATTGTTAGTTTTTGTACAAATATACAATTCCTGTGGCCAAGAGAGGAGTTCTTTACGTTTTATGACTAGAGAACCTCTCCTTTTTCAGGCTCCTTGCATTTTCAAGCTTTCCCCAGTCAACAATCAACCCAGTAGAGTCAATCACTGTCTGTATACTAAGCCCTGCAAAGAAGATCTAATAAATAGCTGTGGGGAAAGGGATGCTATGGTGATAGGGAGAAAATCAGGAAGTTTGTAAGACGTGGTATTATGCCTGTTTGCTTGTGTCTCAAACCTTTCAGTGGCAATTGTATTCAAGCAGTCACATTCCTGTTGTATTAGTCAGAAAATACGATTGAGGTTTATTCTAGTTTCATGGCTTTTATGCCAGATACGCTACCTGGTAAAGTTACAGTATTACAGATAAGGTGATATCTTATCTGGTGTAAAGCAGCTGTACAAGCTGAACTGTCAGAATTGTTTAAGCTTAGATTAGATCAGTGATTTGTGTCATGCAGTCCCTGCAGTTTGGGTCCAGACATTAAAGCTGGATTTTTCTATCCTGTCAATTCAAAGTTTGGGAACAGTTATGACAGAAAAAAGGCAACTTAAACTTGCAGGCTGAGCCAGCATTCTTCAGACCTTTGCAACTCAATTTTTTGGTAGGCTAAGCAGCTGGATAGTCTTCATCTAGTGTGCAGTGCATCCATCATGAAGGTAAAAAGTTTCATTAACTGTTGAAATTAAACTCTGGATTATTAGCATGAAAGTATATCTATTCTATTGTGTTGACTTCACCTGTAGAAATATAATTCTATAAAGAAGTAGCAGTTAGACACACAACCATGCAGCCAGCTTCAACCTTGCCTTTTTATCTGGATCTGTGGCTCCTCAAAAGAAATCAGAAGAAAGCAATATTGAAGTTGTGGATGCTATATAAGACCTAAGATGTCCGTGATTGCTTTGAGTTATTACTGGAAATAGATATCTGATAAACACCATTTGCTTATTTGACTGTAGCAAGTAGATTGCAGTAGTCTGAGAAAGGTAACAAGCCTTGTAGCTGTGCTGGTAAGGTAGGAAGTGGTTTGTTGTCAGTACATCAGTGAATTTGCTAAAGGATTCTTCATTCAAGTGACATAATCACCTTAATGCTTCTAGAGTCAGCTTGAGATATCTTCTTCAGAGCTGTTCTTCATGCAAAGTGGATCACCCATTGCTATCCACATTTAGAAAAATATTTGAATAGCGGTTGTTTGCTGCCTTGTGACAGGTTTCCCTCCTCTTGTTTTATTTTTGGGCACAGCCTCAATCTGTTTCTCCTTAAACAACACAATAGAATTAATTCCATAAATAACATAGCACTTCTGTGTAGCATATCTAGGAGGCAGTATTTTGTGGTTTGTTTTTTTTTCTTCTTCCCAGTGGATGTATTCTTGTGTAGGTTGCCACTGTTGGATTTTTTTGGTGAGTGATATTATTAATTTTTTTTTTTAGTGCAGCCGCCATAATCTGATGGTGGCTTCAGTTTAAATGCCAAACTAAAGTTTAAATGCCAAACTAAAGTTTAAATGCCAAACTAAGAATGCATCTATGAGAGTCAAGTATCCTACCCCAGCTAATTTATCACTAAGGGATCTGCATTCTATGTTAATGAGGTAAAACATGCAAAAGACCAAATAGCTGAACATCAAAGCTGTTATAAGTGAACATGCAAGAGATTTAAAACTAAAAAAAGCTCTGTACAACACTTTCTTAACATGTGTAAATAAAAATGAAGGCACTTAGATGGCTTGAAGCAATAATAAAATATTGATTCAAAACCCTAAATGATAGTGCAGTGAGGAAAGACTATTGTTATCCACAAATCAGGACTCTCTGCACACAGCACATTCATAAAACTGATGGAGCTATGCAAATGTGAAGGTGTAATGTAGTATTATAAATTTTCAAAAGGGATAGGTCAGTCTTCTGAATGGGTATGAAATTTAGACAACCTTGATGCACATTAGGGAAACCTGCTACAAAACTCTTGTTACCACCCTCATTTTCATTTTAGTATTTGGGTTGGCAGTTTTTTGGATAACCATCATAACAAGGACTGTGCATCCTTCATCTGCCTGAACTGGTAAGTTAAATGCTGTTGTCTGTTCAGCAAGTTGACCTTACTCCGGTCCTACGTGCATGTCTGCCTCCTCGCAGTCATGCTGCTCTGATGTCTTAGGTAAGGGCAGTGATTCCTCAGTGGTCTTGAACAAAGTCTGCCTAAAGTAGAAGCTTGGGGAGCTGTGCTGGCAACCTGCATGTTTGAGTGAGATCCTTGTTGTTTTTTACAGTTTGAAAGCTATAAATTATTTGGGACTTGTCTAAGAGGGACGGTATCTAGCCTGTTTCTGACAGCGTTAGCAAAGATGAGAGTACTTTTTGTAATGGTTAACAAGCGGAGGCAGTTACCGAGGTATTTTTGTGAAAGCATCTCTAAAATAACCAGAAAGGGTATGGGAGTGTTTATGTTTCTCCGGTGTTTTTTTGGTCTATAGACCATTATAGAATTAATTGTTGAGTGAGCACTGAGCAATTCTCTGTTTACTGCAATGATATTGGTAAGGGTGTGAAATTGGCTGTTGCAAAGGATTATAAAGCATAGAAAAGGTCCCTCCAGAATGGCTGACATCTCCTATAAATCTAAAGAAATAATAAAAGAAAATGTGTGTTGTGCCAGGAATACATAGACAATAACGATTCACCTGGGAAATACCTTCTGACTCATTCAGTGCTTCGTAAATGGCTGATGGGATCAGAGAATAGTCATGAAACTGGTGTGGAGAAGGAGGTGTTTTCCTTCTTTGACCTTTTAAATATTTGCCCTTTCGGGCCAGTTAGAAGCTTTATCGTGAATCCAAAGTGGCTGCTTTGTGTTTCTTTTGTAAAAAATACAATAGATAAGGAAAGTTTATTTTTGTTTTATTATGAAAAATCCCTTCCCTATTATAGCAATAGTATAGTAGTCTTTGTAGTAAAGTGTATTAACTTTGTTAATACATATGTATTAATTAGTTCACATTATACATTGTAGTGTAATGGGGCAGTAGAATTTTACTGGAGACTCTGGTATTGTTCATGCTTAAGTAAAACAAACTAAAAGACAGCCCAGCCCTGGAAATAAGGACTTTGCTTTGTGGAAGCTTAGAGCTGTCTTTGAAGGATAAAAGATACCCCTGGACAACCAAGATAAGGCCAGCATCCTAGCCCCTCTAACACGCCTTTGAAATCTTCCCAGCATTGTCTGGCAACGCAGATAAGTAACTATAGCAAGACTGACTCCAGGGACATCTGGATCAGTAGACAAGTATCAAGAACGCTGCAGAAATTCGGTTGCTTTGCAAAGTTTTACTACCATTAGTAATCAGTAGTGTGGGTGCTAGTGATTAATCGAATCATGTTGTACCTGAACATTTTAAGGGTATGAGAACCTGTGTAAAACCACATTTGGATTGCTCCAATTTGGCTGGGACACCTCATGCACATGAATAAACATTTACTCTCCTAATTCTATACTTTGCATCTTAACGTTTATCATCAGTCAGGTTGGGTCAGTTGTGAATTTTCCTGACAGTTTCCACTTATCTCATTCTTCACCTTGTCCTTTCTTCTGTCTTTCAGTGCTTGGTGTTCTCACATTAATTGTCTTTTTTTCTCCCCTCCATTTTTTTCTTCATTCTGCATTGCATTCTCCTTTCACAGTCTCTGGTGACTTTTGATCCTTCTTTTCCCTTCAACCCCTTCTTAATAATTTCTTTCTTTGTTTTCTTATACCTTTTAAAATGTTCATGTTCTTCCTCTTTCTTTCTACCTTCTCCCTCCTTTTCCCTCCCTCTTCTCCCTCCTTTTCCCTCCCTCTTCTCCCTAGATCAAATATTCCCTGTCCCCTCTCCATGAACTTTTTAATTTTGCCTTTCTTCCCTGCAGTTACAACTTTCAAATAGGCTTCCACATGCATGTAAGACAGGAAAAAAATATCACTTCTCTCAGTGCTGATTATGAACCCTCAGGCATCAGTTGTCTCCATTCTTCTAGCAGCAGGTGCTTTGTGCATGCACATGAAGTTGCACTGAGCAACAAGGATGGCTAATAATATTCCTGTGCACATTTTCATTCAAACAGTAAATCGGATATGTATTCAGGATTGGATGGTTGAGGGGGATAATATTATTTCTACCTCCTACTTGGAAATAATGTCTAACCTTTCTGGCTACCTCTGGTAATATGTTCTTCAATAAATCAAAACAAAGGAAAGATGGTTAGAAGAGAGAGTGGAGGTTGAATAGATATTACACAAAAGAATGAAAAAAATCCTGTTGTTTTCTACTGAGACAGTAGTAGATCCATGGTTGGTTTCAGGGTTTTTTGTAGCCAGGTGAGCTACTGTAAATGAGACACTTTCAGATGTTCCACATGCGTATAATATATTTTACACTATTGAGACTTTGAGATGTACTTAGCTATGTACCTGTCTTCTCAATGATTGATTTATTGACCTTGCAACTCAAGTGACTGTGGTAATGGGTTTTTTTTTCTTTTTATATGATCATACGTTAGTCTGTCTATTTGTATGGTCTAAATCTCTGTCTGTTCATTTAGAGTTATCTGTTGCAAGGATCTGAAAAATCATATGAGACTCAAAGCTAGGCTGTTGAACCAGAATCTGTGATTTTTATTCTGAACCTCTAGGCACCAATACTTGTGTAATTAGTTGCCCCAGAATGGTGAGGAGATCAGAAGCACAAATGTCTTTAAAGGGATTTAGACATACTAACAGAAGCTTGCAATAGATACTGATGTACTGATTTACACGTAACCCTAGCCTCAGAGGTCTCACCAAGTTGAAGGCTGCTTGAACCTGGCAGTGTCTGGTGTGTCTGAGATAGGATCTGTGATGGGTTTTAGCCAGAGATTTAGGAAAAAACATGGGCTTGGCAGCACTGGGTAATGTATGGTGAGTCTGTCTTTCAAGAAGTAAGAACATCTACATGGTTTGGTTTTCTAAAAACATAGTATTTCTTGTTCCATGGCAGTGCTGGATAGCACGAGCTAGAGATTGTACAGGACACTGTCTTACACGTCTCAGTAAAAAGACTCTGCCTTCCAAGCTGACAGGAAACAGCGTGCGCTTGTATTGATCACAATGGGCTTTCTCTTCTTCACAGAGGGAATTTTGTATTCAGAGCTTCTTGAGGTGAGCTTTCTATAATTTTGGGTGTAGCTACAGTTGTTTGAGATTGCCCAAGGTTTATTTCTTTGAACATTGGTTTCTCTGTAAGCATTGTATTGCCTGATGTTGAGTTCTCAGACTTTCTGGAGCGGTAGGTCTTTTCCTGTCAGCCCCAACGGGCCAAACTGCAGGTCTTCAGCCTCGCATAGGAGCAAAGGGATTGTGAGTTGGTCTGTAGGATGGGAGCCATCAGGATTGCTGCTGTGAGTCCTCAACAATCCCATTTGGGTACCACTACAGAGTTCTTAGGCACAGGCTTCAGCTGAGTTGAGCACACTGTCACCTATAAGCATGTGTTTAAATTGCTAGGACTGTGCTCAGGTACTGACCTGGAGTGAGGGTAACATCTCCTGCAGTACACTGGTCCAGGGATGTGATGCAGCCTGTGAGCGGATCTGCCACAACTTCTGCTGTGATTAGTTGATGCCATGAAGCATGAAATAGCCTTTGCTTTCTGTGCTACAGGTACCAGATGGTGTGCCCTTCTTATTGCTCCAGCGGTAAGATAAACAACTGTATTTCATAAACTGGCATTTCCAAAGAGGTCCAGCGTGTTGAACTGAAGCCTATTAACACAAAGTTTAACCAGCAACAGCATATAAAACTCTAAAGTTAATTAATTCTAATTGTGAAAACCCAACTTAAGAATGATTTGGTGTCTGGAGCATTAATATATCACATACTTTAGTTTCATTTTCTGCAGCCTTGCTTACCCTAGAGAATATAAAATTTTGACCTTTATTTAACATGAGATTACTTAAAGGTTATCATTAGTTGAACACAGGCTATATAAAGGATATAATTAGAAAACTCTGTCTTCACTATGATGGGAAGAACTGAGGGTCTGTAATAGTTGGAAGCTGTGCCCATAAGTAAAGAAGAAGAAAAAGCAATGAAGTCTGTTTTTCAGTTGGCTGATTTTAAGAGAAGCATGTTTTAATAGGTTAAGAAGAAATAGGAGATTGTCTCAAATTCTGGCAAACAAATAATTGCAATAAGATTACTTTTCAAGACATAACATCTTGGATCAAATCCTTAGGACTGAGCAAACTTTCAAATACTGATTTGTGGGATTCCATCACTATGGTTTGAGTGACACTTAGTACTCAGTTCTCTGCCTTTTGGAAAAATTTCATTTGAATTAAAAATTACTTCCTTGTTTTTCCTTAGGCAGTGAGTTCGTTAAGGGCATTTCAACAGCAACCAACCCTATCTATTTCTGGAAAAAGTAATTACCTGCTGTCAAATACAGGTAACATACGACAGCTCGAGTATCTAATATATGCACTGTACGTGCTTGGCTTTGGAGGAGGACTACTTTTGTTTCAGCATAGAAATCCCATAACAATAAAATCTGATGATCTGTTCACATAGAATACTCTATTTCCATAGATTGCACTGGCTTCAGATTTTGTCAGTTGCTTTCGTTGTTAATTTTCTGTCAGCTTTACTCATGTTTCTCCTAGAGTGAGTCAATTATATAAGTTATAGTGAGTATTCACCAAATTATTTATCTTTTAATATTAAAAAGTATATACAGTACAATAACTTCTTAGCTTATTAATTTTTTGTAGCTTGAATCCTTCCAAGTTTTCTTCTTTGTATGGTGTCAGGCTTGTTGAGATGATTACATTAATAATACATTACTGTAAAAATTAAAGTGCATCACAGAGAACATGCTAATAGGGTTCACTGATTTAAAATTGTAAATGGGTGCTAGCAATCAGAAGCCAGGTGCAAATCTGACTTCAAATGAGCTGATGATGATAACAGTGCCAAAATCGTCAGCAAGACTCATGGCTCTGGTGTTGAGGGGGAAAAATGTTAAGTATAATTAAGTTGCTTAGAATTGAGCTTGAAGAAAAACGTAAAGTGCACACACTGGACTTTTGCAGAGACGCTCTTTTTTTCTGTTATGAATTTATCCTCAGTGTAGTAGTTTCATACTCTTCTGTTAAATTTCTCTTTGAATTTGGTTTCATATTTTAGGATTTAAAAATAATTGTGGCGTAAGATTAGTTTTATCCTGTGCAGATGGTGGAAGTAATTTTCTTAAGAATGGACTTAGATTTCAAGGCATCAGAAAAACAGTGAATATTTAACACCACTTAAATGTAGCACTTTGCCATTAGGTATTGTTAGCCTTACCACTTCTACTTGCAGACAGCGGTACTGTTCTCTAAAAAACAAGAGGGAAATGGTAATATCCTTCACCTTCTCAAACAAAACAGCAATTGAGCAGAAAGCCTGTCTGTCATTGATATGCAAGGATTGTCTTGTTTTATTAACAAATCCGAATGTCTTGTGCTTTGCAGAGATCTGGAGTCATGTTCCTATCTGCGTTTCTCTAAGTTCTAAGTTCAATCTTTTAAAATCCATTAATATTGAATCTTCAAATGTAAAGTTTACTGTTGCCTATTAGATTTCTTTAGGAGTTTGCTCCTGTCCATGGTGGACCACGTTTGTGTATGAAGAGTGGAATTTGTGGTCTGAAAAAGAGGTTATCCTGGTTGCTTCAGGCGCTATGATGCGGGTGCTTTTTCTTGTTGTTTTTGTCTTGTGTTGCAGACCTCTCTTACAGCTTTAGTATCATATCAAAAACTTTAAGAAAACTACTCTTTATTTATGGTAACCCTTGTTTTGGATTTTTTTACCATAGATTTTTTTTTTTATTGTTCCTCTCTCTGTCGCAGCATAGCCCTTCAGAAAGCTTATCTGGAATCTCTGCAGGATGCAGGGGAATATTGATATCTTAAGTGTACAGACCTGAAGATAGAAATGGAGGCTTGCAGAAAATCAGAGAGGAAACTGGTATCAGATCTGGAAATTGAATCCAGATTTTAACACATAACTATAACAATATACATCAGCTGGCTACTATCCATGTCCTTATTTCCTGCAAATTTAAATTTTAGGCAGGGAGCTTTGGAGATACTGGGCAAGGACAGACTATTGAGATTCTTGTGGCTTTTTGTAGAGAACTGTAAGTCTATAACATACCACTCTTCCTTTTTTACAAGGGGTAGTTTAAATCTGTATGAAGGTCTACCCTGGGAACTTGCCAAGTAGCTGAACCAGATGTGCCTGGCTACACGGAGATAAAGCAAGAAACTGTCTGAAGGAAAGGAGAGGAAACAAGAAGAAAATAGAGAAGATGATTCAGCAGAAGCAAATATAGGAATGGGCATGTTAAATATACCTTTAAATATGGTGGTTCATTAATTACTTGTTTGGTTTTTTAGCTAGGGCATGGAAACGGCGAGGAAAAAAAGACAGGCCTCGCATATGGGACTGAGTCAGTGTGGGATTTCATTGGTTATTTTGTGTGCTGGGGTATGGATGTCCCCAGGGCCGAATCCCTGTGTGCCGCTCCGTAGTGCGCTAACAGCGAAGAGTCATGGGCACTGTGCCTCGCCGGCGGGGCAGAGCCACTGCTCAGCCGCCCGCCCCTTCCCCGCACCCGATACGCGCTCCTGCAGATTGCCCGCACAAACGTCGGCCTAGAACCTGTGAGAATAGCCTGTGCCTGTTCCTCTGCTGCCAGAGGCTTGTTTGCCTCTGCGGTATTTTTGTGTCACTTGGGTTCTACTATTTTAAATTTATTTTTTCTGTGGGTGTGTGCTTTGGAAATATCCAACAGACATCTAACGCAGCGTGTATTGTAAGCTTGGTGTTCTTTTATAGATGTAATTACCCTGTAAAATTTGACAAAAGGATAAATGCAAACGACTTGACTTGGCTGCCTGCTTAACTCGGGCTTTGTGAGCTGTCTGGAGGCTGTGTGCGTGGGGGTGTTACAGAGCGGCAGCAGAGAGGATGGGCCTTTAACAACTGGCAATGAATGTCAGGACAAGGTACTAACTCTAAAGTCCTCTTGCCTTAGCTAAATCATTCTCTGGTAAAGGAATAAGTCTCTATTACAGTGCCCTGGGCTATAGAGCTATTTAATTCCTTTGTTTGCGCCCTCCCCTGTGGTGGGGCTGCAGGCGAGAAGGCGGCTGCCCGTTTGCCTTGTCCTGCCTGCTTGCCTGGCAGGTTCGATGAAGGCCGCGGAAGGAGGGTGACGGCTTGTTCCCGCAGGCGTGGGAAGTGAACGTGCAGGAGGATGGTAATTCCTGGGAACAGCAAGGAGAAAATACACGGGAGGACTTTCGGTGTGGTCCCTTTGGGTGTTGAGAGAGTCTGGGCAGGGGCAAGAAGCATCAGAGAAGGCGAAGGCATGACCAAAAGTATCCTTCAGGAAAAGGCAGGCAGAGCAGTGGGGAGACTGGTTTGCAAGTCTCCCTTGCTGTTACCTGTCCTACCCACCAGAGAGGAGTTGCCTCTGTTTTAAAAGGCGCTAGTTTATATTCTAATAAAACCCAGCATTGGAGACTCGAAGCCCTTTTTGTTTTCTTTGGGGTGCTGAGTATAAAAAAAGATGTAGTCCTGGTTGTCTGAAAGGTCGTGCTCAGTCAGGGACCCATTGGACAAAGGTTCCTTATTTTTGAGACCTGAGTGCATAGAATCAACATATTCCATCTAGTTCAAGTCAGTCCAAAAACACTACGAACGCTAGCGACGTAAGTCCCTATAGGTGCCATAGGTTATTAGTGAAAGGCTGATTCAAATCATGTTTTGTTGCTGCATCATTTATTTCTCTAGAAACGCACTTAAAATTCAGATCATGAAGCAACGTTTTCTTTTTCTTAATCTTGCCCTGGAATGGATTTTCTGATTTTCTTCTTACATAACTGAGGCTTGGCTAAACAGGAAAAAATAAAGGGTGTTTGAGAGTTCATATTAGATAGCTGTGTGTGTACAGGGAGATAAGCTGAAGTTTGAAAAAATACAACAGTTAATTACACTTGAGGAGCTGGTGGTGGGAGACTATAGAGGGCTGATGTGTTTACCTGCAGTCTCCTATTTTCTTGTCTACAATACACAGGGGAAAGAAAACAGAAAAATGTTCCACAAGCATCACTTTTTGCCTTAGAAGCATGTCTGATTAATTTCTAATACAGTAGTGGCAGTTGCATTATATATGCTCCACATGTCTCACTTGTCCTTTTTGCCTACTGATGTTCAAATAAGAATTGGTAGCTCAGTCATATTTTTTTTTTACCCAAAACGTTCATTGAAAGGAAGTTCAAAAACATGAATGCTAGTCATGAATTCATTATTATCAGATTATTCTCTTGTGCATTCTGTTTATGGCAGTGACAGCACTGAATAACATTACTGGCCTTCTTAAGCAGCACCATATTATTATTATTGCCTGGTGTATTCAATTGTAATGTTCATTACAGATTTTATGAGGTGTGGATTAAAGGTAAAAATCTCTGGAGTTGAGCTGCCAATAATCATGCTGTGTGTTTCAATTATAGAATAATTCCTCCAATTATTCTGCTTAATTTTAGGAAGCAATGGTCACAGGAATAAATTGTCTTTGTATGAATAAACACTGGGGAAATTGAGGACCTAACTATTATCATATGAGATGACGGTCCATTCTGTCAATCTAGATACTTGCAGGTCACAGTGATGGCAAACCTCTGTGCAGTTTCATTAGGAATGATGTTAGTAGTCAGAAATTTGAAGGGAGCCTTTGAGGTTGTCTGCTCCAGTAAAGCCACTGCAAGATCCACAGGTTTTGCTGTGAACACAAGTAGGTCAATGCTGAGCGTTTTGGTGAATTTTATCTTTTTTTTTTTTTTTTATATTATGGGAAGGATTAGAGTAGTGAATGTTACAGATGTGTGGAAGCTCCTACAGCTCCTTTACTGTCTCTTGTGTAAGACTGCATCAGTAGTGGTCAGTCAGCTCTCTGCCCAGTTTTACTCATCCTTGATTTAGGAATTAAGATATTTTCCTACTATAAAAGATGGGGAGGGTTGGTTGATGTTTTTAGTTTTTGGGTTTTTTTTGAGAGCCTCCAAGGAATGGCTACGATACAGGAATAGCACAGAATATTACTACAGTTTAGTATTTTAATCACAAGGTCATGGGAAATGACTTCTTTGGGTATCTAGTGGTCTTCTTCTACTTCTGCTTCACTTCAGTGTTAAACAATCCTGTAGACATTGTACTTGCTACATGCAATTTCCACTGCCGTTAATCACATAAATGTAATATGTAGAGTGCAGTGATGTCGGGAGACTCCGCAGGTGCGCTTTTTAGATGCTGTCGTTCAACTCCTCAGGAACTGGAGGCTGCAGCGGGGCACCAGCATATCTGAGCCCGGCTCAGGGAGCTTGGGGTGCCCTTGGAGACCTTTGAAACACAACTTGGCAGGACCTGAGCAGCCTGTTCTGACTTTGAAGTTAGCTTTGCTCTGTGCAGGGGGTTGGACTAGATAGCCTCCAGAAGCTTTCCAATCTAAGCCCTTTTATAATCCTATGATTTGGCCTAAAACATGCTTTCCCCCACTTCTCCCTGCTCTCCTTTCAGTTTTCCTATATATTTCTTACCCTGTTTTCTTTGCTGAGAAAAGTATGCACATCAGAACTGTAAGTAAAAGTAAGTAACTCTCTGTTGTGTCAATTAGTTTTGCTATGAACGCTACCTCAGCATTGTGGACACGTATATGATGTTTGTAATGGCTAATGGAATACATGAGTGAAAATACATGGTGTTATATAAAGACTGATATTTGGGAACATGGGAAAGGATAAGAAAAGATAAAAGGCATCCAGTTTTTCAGACGAAAAGTTGTAATGGAGATCTGTCAAGAAGAGACCTGTGGGTGGGAAATGAAGAACAGTTTTATTCCTGTGTATAAATAGAATTCAGAGCTCACAGACACAGTGAAATAAAAAAAAGCAGAGATTTGTCACTTGGATGTAAAGGAAATGTGGGAGATTTATGTCCCTACACTAAAAAAATCTCATATATAAGCCAGCCAACCATTTTAGTTTTGTCAAATGAGAGGGGAATAATTATTCATTCTGGTTGATGTTCTATAAAGGAATGTGCTTATTCAAACTAGATGCATCTGATTGATAGAAAATGAAAAGCTGCCTTTTTTGCCTTGATAAAAATCTGATTCCTTTCCTTATGGTGACATTTAAAAGTAAGTAAAAAAAAAAAATTAGTAGGGATTACCCTAAAAAAAAAAATACCCAAACCAAAAACCTTTTTATGCAGAGAAAAAAAAAATAACCATTGTAATATATTTTAACTTGTTAAACATAAAAATAAAAAAACCCATGGAATAAGAATTGTAAGTGAAACCTCACTATAGAGTTACAAGATTAAGTGATTTGGAATATGACTTGGATCACCAACAAATTGAGATGGAGATATTAATCTTTGGGAAGCTTTATTTTAATTTTCCTCTGAATTATTCAAATGTGAATCCATCTACACATATTTCAGATGTGGAAAAAGTCTTATGAAAGATGGGCTGAGTCCCAGAAGCAAAGGTGATGTCTGAACTCTAACAGGTGCTCTAAAATAACTGCAGGTGGGGCCAGGGTTGGAGTCAAAAGAACAGTTGAGAACCTAGGAATGGGATTTTTAAAATGCAAGACTGCTGCTTTCCCTTATTTTTCAGAAATTTTAATGGGACCTTTGTTTCCTTAGGTTTCTCTTGCTGGTCATGGTCGTTCAACACCTCACTTCTACAGCATTTGCTGGAAGGGAAAGGCTGCTGTTGCCAAACTTAAGCATAGGAGCATATTAGCTTCTCTGGAAAAAGACTTGTGTGTGTATGTGTTCTCCTGATACTGTCAGAGCCTCTACATTTTCACATGGCTGAAGCGTAACTTCCATACTTTTAGGGATTTTACGTAACAGCTTTGTAATTGTGTCTGAAGGGCCAGTTCTAGCTGGCTTTCCTAGCAAACTACCTGTGTAGTTCGTTATGATTTTGTCATGTAAAAGTTGCTAGAAAGGAGATGGCTCTTTACCAATAAATTGTATTTTTTTTTCATTCTGCTTATACTTCAAAAATTTGAGTATGTGAAAATGGGTCTTTTTCAAGGATTCATGGAGGTGACATTTCTACATATTTCTTACATACTGTGTATGTAAGCAGAGGTTGGCTATTACTGCACATTATCAGGGCATTACATCGTGCTGTAAATATCGCTCGTCCCTTATGACACTGGCTGCGTTCAGATTGTGTGTGTTTCTTCTCTACTCCTTGACTGTGGGCCTTGCTGTGCAAGTGAGATCTATGAACCAGAAAATAAATAACCCTGAAACCGTTTATAAATGGAAGGCATCTAACAAGTTGGTAATAACTATATTTAATATGTAACATGTATTACAGTGTCTTTACCGTGTGTGAGGTTATCTGTGCTTTATAATGGACAAAGTCCGTTGCTACCTCATGCATATATGAAGCCATAATGAGATTAGTGGGGTTAAGAGTGAACATTTTCAATTCGAAGGAGCCTTGTAAGGTTTCCTGTGACAGTGGGAAGCGCTAATGAGATCCCTTTTAGTGATCCCTGTGACCTGGGGAAAGGAAAGGAGGAGGAAGGGGGTAAATATCTGTGAGGGACTGGTAAAAAAACTCTTACTGGACTCTCTAAATCCCACAGTGTCTACAGAAATAATTGAATCATCTAGTTCCAATGTGTTTTCTGACAGGATGTATCTGAAAAGTGGAAACAGTCTTATAATTTTAAGTCATGCTAAATTTATGTTAAAATATAATATTTTTAATGACAATGACATTCTTGTGATAGCGTATTTCTCAAACTAGCGCTTTTTCTTAGTAATAATTTTGCACAATTTTTAAGAAGTATTGAAGTTTCTTACTGTTGTGAAATACAGATAAACACATACAACATGATACTTTGAGGATTATAATCTTTGAAATGCCACAATAAAAGTGTGAAAAGAACCATGCCTATAGTTCAGAGTCTAAACCCAATTTAATATTCTGGTTATACCTTAAAATAAGGAGAAACTTATATATAAAACCTCACATCATCTAGACTTTATTTCTTGTAAGTAATAAAATTAAATTCAAATGGATAGCCATCTTTACCTGCATAACTCGCCCCTTCTAAGTGATATGTGATGAACATTTATGAAATACCTTTTTCTGCCTTGTGCTTCTCTTGAAAAGTCATTTGCTGTCATCTTCATGGTTGTTGTGATCACTGTTATAGAAAGTATTTCAACATTCTCACTCTTCAGAATGTTTCTATGAATCTGACAGTTGGTACCCAAATAAAGTCATTACCTAAACCCAGCAGCAGAGAAGAGAATGTGCTGCTATTATTACTTTTGAAGAGAAGACTTATTTTTAAACTCTGCTCAGCCTGCTATTATGTGCATGCTGTTTTTACCTTGTTATTAAAATATCACAACAGAGATAAAATTCAGCTGTGAAGAATATGCCGCCTGTATGTAATTCCATTGCTTAAAAGTGTGGTATGGTAATAATCACATGGAAAAAAAATCTCTCAAAGAACTTATTCAATTTTTATAAAGACCAGGCAGGGCTTAAATATTCCTAGTTCTTAATTTTTGGTTTTATTGAGATAGAATGGAAATGCAAGTTTTTGTGCCAAGTTTTCAGGTGCACATGAAATGCATTAAATGCAAGTGGTTTGGGAAGGTATCCCACCCTAAACACGGGGCAAAGAGGGATTTGGTTAGCTCTCACACAGCATGGGGTGACTGACAGCAGGTCTAGTTGATGCTGACAGTGGCAGCCCCACCAGGGTGTTTGTAGGCACGTGGAGTGAGATGACCTTCTGTCTCATACATGTTTCTGGAGTAGGAAAAAGGGACAGAATAAAAGTCTGTGGCTTTGTCCTGTCTCCATGCTAGTCTCTTGTGTTATATGGATTTGTGTTTCACTAAGCTCCATGGGAACATATATGAAAGTTATCTAGGTTGCCATTTTATTACCCAGGAAATGAGAATCTCCTTCAGAGAGGGGTGCGGGTGTGAGAGAGGGTAAGAGGCAAGGGGGGTGAAGCTTTAATTCCCCAGTGTTCTTGCAAGTGGCATAGGAATAGCTGTGGTAATACAATAAGCAAAGCAAGGTAATGCTTTGTCTTCTATGTGCACTTCTATTAAGTGCAACAACTGGATGTTGCACTAACTTATTTTCTTTGCTTGCCAGCAGTAATGCAAAATCATAGAAACTCAATAATCATAAAAACTTCATAGCTGTTTAGCACCTTTTTTGGAGTAAAGTGGGAGGACTTTGTTTTTGACAGAAGATCTGGCAGATATACCAATAACGGCTGAAGCATGGTTGCCTTAGTCTTGAGAAATTGCATTTTTGTGGGGGGAAAATGAACATCACAGACAAATATTCTTTAGCCCTCCCTTGAGGCCTGGGCATGCATGAATGTCCTAGTGAACTAGGACAAATGGGAACAGTATCACTATGGTAGAAAAACTTTGATCCAGCTCAGTCTGTGGAAAAATCCAACTGACTTTCCTGGGCATTAGAAAGTGGATGAAAACTGCAGTCCATGGGAAGCAAAACTATTGCATTTTCCTTTTCAAACATAACTGAGACTGATTAAGCATTTCTGTGCTCCAATTTTCTTCATAGAACAGTAACTTTTGTCACCCTCCTCCCTTCTTCTGCCTACAGAAAATCTGTTTTCCTGGTGTGTCTTGGTTGGTTCATTTTTTTAATGCAAGTGTGATGATACAACATATACCTGACTTATTTGAGGGGTGATTGTGTGCTCTGTTCGGATGAAATGGCCTTATTCAAGTTGTTACACAGGAGGAAATGTTAGAATAAACTGTATTTTTTCTTTGGATACCTTATTCCAGTGTCTTAAGACTAGACTGGAAACTGTCAGTTCTAACTTTTTTGAAAAAGTGTATAACCATTCATTCCATGGGATAACAGAAGTGTAGCTGAAAGAAGGACTGTAGATAATGTTCACTCTCTGAAAATTTAGTTTGTGCTTGCATATAGTAAAGATAGGAGCAAATAAAAGAATGCATTTTCTAGAATGTGGCACATTGTATGATGGACACAAACCGCTGTTGTTGTTTTCCTAGTTGAGCAAGACAGACCTGAAAATGTGTGGGCTGCTGGCTGGATATTTATTTCCAGCACATTTCTGTGTTGCTTTAATAATACAGTTTTAAAACGCAGAGTTTTAACATCTCTGAGATGAGCTGGTTGAATGCTTGTAAGTATTGGGTTAAGCACAGCCTGGACACTCTTGATTTAGTCTGTCAACAAGCTGTTAAGCTTTTTCAAGATATCGTTATCCAAAGAGGCAGGAAGGGACTACGTAAGTCAGAAGCGTGTAGTTGTCCTTCTTGGCCTTATAGTCTCTTGCTCTGAATAGTACATTCCTGGAGAGACCAGTGAGGACAAAAGGAGGGTACAAGGTGTGCTCTCGCCTTGCTGTCATTAGCAGGCTAGTGCCAGGCGGGTGGCTGTGGAAAGCTCTTGGCCTTAGAAAAGGTAGTATCTGGCATTGCTGTCAGTACTTGTATTTGTTAGGCAGAGAATAGGCACATTTCTATGAGACCTTCCTAGTTCATCAGATTCCTAACCCGTGCTGGCCCGAAGCACTGAGCCTTATCATCCCCTGGGCAACATCCTAGTTGGTGCTCGGTATGAACCTGAACCTCAGCAGATGACTTCTGCTGCCAGGGGTAAAATTAACTGGTTTTACAGGCCATGTGCGTGATCTCAGTCATCTGCAAGACACTGAGCTGTTTGCAGATCTTGTACCTGGAAAGAACTGTGAGTGGGGGGAGTACCTCCACTGTATGAAGGTAACACCTTCTCCTGACCTCCTCTGCACCCAGCTTTTAAATCACTGTGAACAGTGGGGATTTTGGGTTTTTAGGCCTCCCCCCTTTAAATTAATGGGATGGGGACAATGCCAAATTTCACCAAACGATTTAGGGAATATTGCAGGGCAACTCTGTGAAGAAGACTGCTGGGAAATTCCTGTTTCCTACTCAGGGTTGTTTAGTAAGTCTTTCCCTTATTTATGTTTCTTTTTAAGGCCTGGATATTTCTTTTTGCTTTAAGGAAAAGTTACAAACCAGAACACCTAATATTATGAGGTGTTATCTCATTGAGTTTCCAATAGCACGGCTTCATATTTGACTTAAAAATTATTGGGGGGGAGGGCTGGGAGGAGGGAGAGCAGCCATGAAAAGATCATTCCTGGCAAATGATTAGTGATTAACCTATTTTCATGTGTTGACTAGCAAATGTTCCTATTACCTGGAGACTAGGGTGCATTAAGAGCAAATATGAAGCAACAGAACAAAATGACCTGATAGGGTCTGACAACAGATTTCTTAAAGAACCTTCTTTGCAGAGTTTTTGCTTCTGTTATCCGACTTCATTTCCAAGTGTATAGAGAAAACAAAGTGGTGAACTTGAGAAAGGGACAATTCTTCTAACTTCAAGTGTGTCACTCACATGAGATACAAGGAAGGTCAGCAAAAACTGTACAGAAAAGGCAGGGTGGGAGAAATAAATAATATGTTTCCCATGAATCTGGGAAGGGGACCCCTCTTGTCTTAAGCTTCCTGGGCAGCTCCACCAACTGGATTTCCCTTATTCTGGTTGATGGCCTGGCTCTTACAAAGGCTTTGTCAAGGTCTTCCCTCGCTTTCTCCAAGCAGTTTCACAGCCAGTTTGGAACACCTTTAAGGCTTGGTGAGTTACCCCTGAAACTGTTGATTAGATGTTGGATTTTACCCTAGCTTAAAACACAAAATTACTCATAATATTAAGATGGGTAAGATCACTTGTTCTCCAGTATGCTTAATTTCCTGTTAACTTCAAAATATCTGACAAATTCTGCTATAGTTGATATGACCGGGCGGGTGGAATCTAATGTCTGTGAACAAAACTATAGGATATCTCCTTAGGTACCAACATTCAAAATGTGAGACTACCTGGGTAGCTTAGCTATGGGATATGTCAGCTGAGGGCATGGTACCCAGCTACTGAAAAGCAGAGGCCAGTATCACCTGCAGTGTGAAAATACTTGCCATGTTTTTGCACAATATTAAAATTTGTCTCCTGTTGGGAGAACTTAGTGGCAGTTTGCTTCAAGGTCACTTAAGATGAGGTGAAATAACATATTTGGCAGTTGGTTAAAGAAGGTACTGTGAGAAGAGCAACAGCTTGAACTGTGCAGAAGTTATAGTCAGTGCTGCTTCTAGTTTCTTAAGTTGAAAGCTTCTGTTTTCAAAGGGGTACTGAAAGAGGCTAATGATGTTGGACAAGATAGAGCACCTGCAGTTACATCTGGCTCACTTGAAAGACCTGAAGAGCTTATGTTGTTCTCATAGTGGGTATAAATGTGTGGCTTTATTCTTTCCCCAGTATGATTGTGATCTAATCTTTGCATACAGTATAATGTTAATTTGACTGTAATATCATAACTGTGCTGGTGGTCTTGACAATGGTAATGTGTGTGATCTTTATTTAAGATCATATAATGGTGATACAGAAGTCTATTTAAAATAACTGATGCCTTACCAATCAGAAAACATCTAAACTGATGGATTTTGGAGGATGTTTCATTAAACAAGGTTATATAAATGAAGTGATTTTCATGTTTTGTTTTGTCTTGTACACAGAAGTAACCTGCATTTAAGTGGAAAGCAACTTCTGCTTAAAAACATTGAATAGAAACATTCAGAGTTTGCAGGAAGAAAAGAAGATGTTTGAGTGAGTGAAATCTGCAACAGTTGTAGATGACCTTACCCAGAGTAAACGAAGATTTCATTACCAATTCCAGTTTCTTTAGTTTCAGAATTGTCTTATACCTCAAATTCTGTTTGAATTGAGGCTTCAGGGATTTCTTAAATACATACTTTGACTTTCAAAGAGTTACTTATACTGTTGAGAAATTAGATGAAAACTAAATGTTTACACTCCTACTTTTTATACTAAATTTCTCCTACCATATAAAACAGAAATATAGTAAGCAGTAATGCTCTAATGTATTCTGTAGCATTAAGAAAAGCTTAATTTTCCTTCCATTTTGCTTCGTGTGTTTTTGAAAACATGTAGTAACATGATAACTTATAAAATATTGGGGGTGGGGGAAAGGCAATTAGTAGGATAAACTTTCAACCACTTGCAGCTTGCTTGGATTCCTTTTAAATAAAAGTAGGAAAACAAGGGTTTTTTTTCCAGTCTAAACTGAACTCTATAAAAGATGCTTGTTTATTCTGAAACCACTTAGCGTATGTGCTTAGGTCCCAAATACTTCTTAAAAATCAAGCAATATTTGAATAGACATATTTCAGAGCAGATTTTGGGGAATTTCTCTGAACATTGAAGTATGGACGTTAGATACCTCAGGAGACTCTGGTTTTGATGATGAAGCCATTTTAAGAAGTGTCTGCGTCCCCTGGGCCACCACTGCACAGAAATTTGCCATTTGTTCATTGGTGTGGTAGGAGTATTTGTGGAGCTGCACTGTAAATCAGTTTCGTGGAAAAAAGCTAGGTAAAAAATGGCACAAAAGGAAGGCGATTTCCCCATTTTCGTATGTTTGAACACAGTTACAGTGGTTTAACAAAGCACATCAGCTTAAGTTATCGGGATGGAACTGTCTCCCTTCATATTACTGTACATTGATTTTGACTTTAATATCAGTGGAAGTACATAGTAAAACTGTCATATGTAGTTCCATAAAATCAGCTGTTTTTAATGAGCTGCTATGTTAATTTAAAACACATTCACCATGACAAAGACATGCCATGTAATTGTTGAATCTCTTTTGTGTTTCTTATAATTGAATATTTAATTATAATTTAAAGTGATAATATAATTAGCATAATTTATTTGAGAAATCCATATTACTATTCTTAATTACATTATTTCTAACAATACTGCACATTAAAGATAGTCTGATAAGAGTTCACACGCTTCCATTCCTTGGTGCTCACCCTCTAGACATCTGATAGTAATCCTTAAATTTCTGAGAAAAAAAAAATCTATAACTTCAACATTATGGAAATGCATGTAGTCTGGCAAATCAACCCCATTAACCTCTCTTACCCCAATGGTTTTGTTTTTTCGCAGCTCTTTGCATGAAACTGTAAAAGCAGAAAACTAACACTAATGCAGGTTTAAATCCTTGCAATCTGTTCTGCTTTCGGAGCGTTTGTATCACTGCAGATGTTCTGAACAAATGTAATCCAAGTACAGCATATATTGGATTGTTCACTTTTAAAGACTCATCTTTGAAGAAATACCTGCTCGGTGGTATAAACTTCTGGTTGAGCCAGATGTCACAAACCTGAAAATGAACCAGAGTCCTTCTACAGCCATGCCTTTTTATATCTTGTGTAAACTGGAAATATCTGTGGTATAAACACACAGGGAAACGCTGACAGTGTTCTTGAGGGAACTGAGGATGTGTGAGCTCTGTCACTCACAACAGGGACCATCTCTGAAGGAGCTGGAGTGGAAAGGCTGGCTCTCACGCCAGCTCTCGGGGCGCAGGAGCCCAGCTCCACGTGACAGCTCTGTCTCGGCGAGGGTCGTGTCGGGAGCGCGCAGCCTGCTGCAGCCCCCGCAGCCTCCAGCTCCTGTAGGCAAAAGCGATACCCCGTGACCAGTTTGCCCAGACATGGGATCTGGCGCATGAACGTGCCCTGACGTCGCCCGCCTGTGCCTTTGGGCCTGAAGGTGGAGAGTCTTTTGCTATTTAATTCAAGCCATTGGTGCCAGGGAAGAGGACAAAGCTCTTCTGTCTCTGAAAAAGACATCTATGTATAAAATCTTTATTACAATTAAAGAAATAAATGCTTCTTTGTCTGATTGAACTGCTCTCTGTGTTCTCTCTTTGCATCTTTTTTTCTGTTTTTCATTCAAACAGAAGCTATATTTAGGGAGGAATATCAGTGAAGTCCACAGGAACGCATCAAGTTGTCTTTGGAGTTTAATAAACTTGGCTGTGGTAGGACTCAGACTGTGTCTGGTGATGCTGGCTATTTAATCCAAATGGGGTGGTTCGTGAAGTAAAAGTGGCCCCACCCTTACAAATGGCTGGTAATTTTAGCTCAACGTGAAGCATTAAAAACTCCCCTCCTTCTCTCTATGCTTATACAGCCAGTAGGCAGGAAGCGCTTTTCCATTTTGTGTACCTCTACAGATGGAGGTTCCTCAGAGCTCAATAGGGAGATTGTGTAGCTTAACAACACTATATGCGTGCATATAACCCATTGGAACAACTCTTTTATGCTTCTGGTTTGTGTATTCTGGTACACTTTGTGATTATCATTGATTTTTCTTTGTTACACCATACAAAGCAACAGCGCAAAGTACTCAGCTAAAGTCTGAGCATTAAACATTCATTAAAGAGGAAAAAAGAAGGCTTGAAATACATTTTGAGAAAATAAGATTAGAGGTAAAACAAGAACAGAACAGGGTTTATTGGACAGAAAAAGAATGGGTAATCCTATGAACTAGAGAGAATGAGGTGAGAAGTACAAAGGAAGAGGTAATGAGAGTGTGGAAAATGGCTTGTCTAGGTCACAAAAAAGCCAGGTTGTATACAGAGGTGGCAAATAAGGGATTAGAGGGTAAAATAAGCCAGTTACTGGATCAAATGGTGAGGAATCTGGTTCAGTACAAAGGGGTGAAAATCTACGCTGCTTGGGAAAGGATTAGTATTGAAAAGTGGTAATTGCAGTTGAAAAGGAAGACAATAAGGTTTGCACAAGAGGGGAAAAGAAGGATAAAAATTAATCTGAAAAAGCAAAGTAAAAAACCAGGATTTAGTGAAGCAAAAGTCTGCCATGTAATAGAAGCCTCTCGTTTAATCCAGGAAGGGATGATGATAACACAAATGAATAATCAATTTGGTTTCAGTTTTCCTCACATGGCATGTGCCTCAGAATCCTTCCTGGAGGACGGAGGCAGGGAGGTCATGGTTGTGATTACATGAAATGGATTTGGATCACTTACCATTTTCAGCTGCTGCCAGGTATGCTCCAAGGGGTAAACTTTCAAAACCACAACCAAAAGATGTGCATACAAAAGCTTGGGGTTTGTTTGGGTGAAAATGAATTTGGGATGCATCTCTATCCCACTGAGTTTGCATCCCTAAATCTGTCAAAAGACCTCCCATTCTTCCCCAGGTATAGGTATTTATTTATTTTTATATCTATATTTGGATAGCGGTAGGGAATTTTTATGCAGCCAGTGTGAATTTTCATTTCCTTGAGTAGGAAATTCTGGTGCAAGAATATTTTTAGGTGCTAATAATATCAGAGTTTGTAGCAATTTTAGCATTTTTTTTTTACATGGAATACAGTGAAGCAATAATGAACGGAGTTAGTCCAACACTAGCAAAATGTATTTAAATCATTCTCTGATTGATTGGAGGAGTTATCATTGAACTAATTATTCATGAGCTATTTTCCAGACATAGATTAATGCAAAATGTATTCACACTTTATTTGAAGCAATATTGGAAAATTAATATATGATTGCAATTAATAATTTGAGTGTGGGTAGGCATTGTTCATTATGATTATTACTTCCTGCAATACCTAAGATACAAAAAAGAGTAAGTCAGATACAGTGATCTGAAATAAAAATGTCTGTTTATGCTGCAGAGCTGAGCTCTTCCAAGAGAGAGAAACCACTGAGTCTATTTAGAAATGTCCTATAGCATTTTTACTCCGGTGTCCAAAGTTGATGATGTTGGTTGAAAGCATCTGCTTCTTTAGGTATTCTGAGAATAAAGGCAAGACAGAACAAGATTTCTCATAGCAAATACCATCTTCTCATTTTGCTTCATGAAAAATGCATATGTTTCAGAAGAACAGTTTTCCAAAACAGTTTCTTAGATTTCTTTTTGCTGCCTGAGGATTGAATTCTTATGACTTCAGCATTTTATTTAAATTTTGCCCTTGTCAATGAAGTAAAATGTGGAACTGAAATGAACACTTGTGTCTGTGTATCTTGGTTGGATCAACATTGGACACGTTTTTCAAAGGTCTGTGCTAGTCTGTCACAAGTTCTTGGTTTCAGTCGGAGATTAACTGTGGTGGCCCACATTATATGGGCCATTACACAGTAAGCCAGAGTAGGGGACCTGATGTGGCCTTTCCCAGCCTTGAATTATATGAATCTTGGCTAATACTATCTGTCCAATGTGAAACCAGGGCATAGGATAGGTCATTAGTTTCAAATTATATGTATTACTCAGTAGAAGAAGGTGGCCTTCATCTCTTCACAATTAGTTTATAGTCATTAGAGGGATCTAACTGTAACTGCTGACACTTTTACTGAATCACAGCCAAAAATTAAAAGGCCCATGTACTAGCAACGGATCTTGGGATACTCTGCCACTCCACATCGTAGTTCTCTTTCACATGAAGGCAGAGAAGAAACTGAATACTTTGACATGTCATGCTCCTAGCTTTTTTCTTGTAAACTTCTGCTGCAATTTAGAGTTTGCCCATTGCCATCTGATGAAAAACAGCTAAATGTTAAACATGCCCAAAGAAAAGGAGGCCTGCTGTGGTTTTTATTTCCTAAGATACTACTTACAAGCTCATTGCCTTATCTAGAAATTTTGTGAAACCATTGTGATTTAATAAATACCTGCAAGTCACCTTTCAGTGCCTACCCATAGCATATACTAATGCATCAAATAATGAGCCAGGGGAGGAAAAGCTGCTAGATGTGGAAAATCATGTTCAGCTTTGACGTTTTAAGTTTGACTGCTAGACTGAAAAAGTATTTGAAATAACTCTTCAGGATTCTTGATGTGTCACATTTGTAATCAGTCTCCTTACTTTATAGTGTAAATCTGAATTTTTAGAAAGTGGTTCCTTTATTTTCTGAAGGGTCACTTACTCACCTTGGACTGATTTCTGCTCCCTGAATATGACATAATAGGTCTTTAATAGTCTTGTTGGGCATGCTTATTCAGAAATAAGTGTATTATTATCACAGGAGTACTTTTTATGCTACTCTCAGAAAGGTGCAAGATGTATTAAGGGTTACTTGAAATGAGGAGGTGGACAAGTTTTGTCTTTATCAAAACAAGATGTGAAACTTGAAGTATATGCCAAGGAGCTGATTAGGAACAGCTAATGCTGTTTTGGTCAGCAGAACTGTAAAATTTCTGTACTCGCATGCACTTTGGACTAGTCTTTTTCTTTTCCAAAACTCTTTAGTAAGTGGAATTGATGTTAGAGGAATTACCCACAAAAAAGTTTAGTTTTCTTTGAATGGTTATTAACGATGTATCTTCCTCTTATGGAAGTTCCTCCACTCCCCTGGGTTGGAGATGGGACCCTTCAGGGTGATGTTGCCTTTGCCCATCTCCACTCCAGAATGGGAGTGTGACACATTGAGCTCAGCAAGAGATTTGACTTGATATTTCCTCTCTTCACTGTGCAAAATGTCTCGCACAGTCTCTTTAGAAGTTGCCATGGACTTCAGTTGTCAAACATTATATTCAGGCTTGTTTTTCCTCTTGGCATTGTTGTTTTTTTGGCTGTGGGATCATTCCTATTTGCACTACCAGATAGTTAACAGAGCATTGCAAAAACCTCAGAAAAATTCCTGAGGCATTTAATAATCTATTGACTGTGATCAGTGACAAATAACAGTGCCTATTTTCTTTACCTCTGCCAGGAAGAATTGTGATGTTTGATATGGGGTAAAGGCGGGTTCCTCAACTCTTGATAAAATGCGCCTTTTCAGAATCAAAGATAATTGGAAAGAAATGTGAGTGGGTAGAACAAATATGATCTGGATGCAGTTATACATAGAGAATAAGGTTCAACTTCATTTGTGACTTAATGACTCACTGGACTTCATACTAACTTCAAAATTTAAAGCAATGCAGATGTTTCAGCAACACAAGGTTCCATTTCTTAGATTTCACGTAAGTTACAGAAGATCAATTAAGCAGATAATTTTCTTTAATGAAAACAATATGTTCTGTGATCAGTGTCTTTCAAATGCCAGATATTCCTGCTGCACACTTGATTGCAAAATACTCAAAATCTCTGTGAGAGATATTAACAGAGAATTGCAATACAGTATACTTCTGCATCTTGTGCAGTGGAAATAATAACGGGCTGAACTATTGGCCCAGGTGGCTGGGGTAACAAACAATTCACCCAGGTAATTTGTTGCATGTGTTTTTAATTCAAATTTTAATATAGACTTACTATATTTTTAAACATTCCCTTTGTTTAATATTGCAAGAGATAATATACATAGATCTATCAATAGCACAGACACTCACTGTTGAAATCCTACAAAAAGGATTGTTTGTTAGAGAAATATCCCAAACATTTTAATTAAATGAATGGTGATCTATTATATCAAAGACTGAAGTTAATGAAACAAAAAATTGGTTCAGCTAATAAAACAAAAATTTGGTCCAGCAGCCACTGGTTATTATTTCTTTAGAGAGTGGTGTATTGAACTCTGTCTTATCTTTAAATAAATGCAAACTTTCTTTAAATTCAGTTATTAAATGTACATGCAGTCCACACTTTCAGGGATTTCAAATTTGTTTGGCTTTCTCCCTTCTCCCTGGTCTTGATCTTTTTTTTTTTAAAACAAAACAAAATACCGCCCACTGAACAAAATCCCCCAACCACAACCATTTCAACCTAGGACCGCAGGCTCATCAAAACCCTTTTAATACATAAATCACAGTTCTAGTCACTATTTCTGTGTGGAAGAAGTAGAAAATACTGAAGGCTTAATCTGAGACCCTCTTTTTTTTCCCCTGAAGTACACAATGATACTTTAGTACAATCGCTAGGTGCTTTAGTTGAGAATACAGCATTGCCTTTAAAAAGTGCGAAATATATCTTCATGATTTATTTGAACCTATGACAAATGAGTTAAGGGGCAGTAAAAGATTAATTATCTGTTGAAAATGTTATTGAAATTAAATTTCCAAGCATATCACTGCACTCTGGAAATACCTACAAGTGTTTATAAGCTGTTAGCATAAGATAAAAGTCACTCTGTTCAAGGTGAGTTTGTTCTGAAATTTTTTTTTAAATATTTGAGTTTTAAAGAACTTGTGGTTGTCCTTTGTGCCTAAATTAACACTTAATACTTTTACAGCTTATAATCGTACAGCAGTATTTTCTTTTGGGGGACTTCAATGAGTATTTACTGAGTAGTTCTGATGGTCCCTCTTTTATTGACTTTGTTGCTTGAGAGTCTCTGTTACTAACTGCATAACTTGCTGAAGAAATGTTATAACATATCTTGCTTTTTCATATTGGGTAACAGAATCGCCTTTCACAAGCCACTTTCCTTTTTATTGTAGAAAAGCCTACTGAGGGTCTGGATTTGGCTGGCAGATGATCTGCCCTGGCTTTTCAATGCCTTTGCAGAAGTAAGAGCAGGTGATGTGGGGCAGGTCATAAAACATGGGTTTGCCCCTCCAACGCATCTTTTTTAAGCACTGTGAGGCACACAGATGTCTACAGGTGAAATGTGTATCTAGAAGAACACTTGTTATTGCACATTTTTGTTTTAATAACAGTTGTAGCTACCAAGGTGAAATATATTGGCAGAAATCAAAATCCTTTTTTGTGCTCTGTAATTCATATTAGGAATGCCTGCCTGTTTTCAGCCTTTTGGGGTTGAGGGTCTAGTATTTTTTTACATATAATTAATTTTTCCAATTACTTTGCATTTATTTCCTGTAATTAAATGTCAGGCTTCTTAAGATAGCAATTTTAAACACTTGAGAAAAAAAAAAAGTGACAAACACAAATGGAAAATGAACAGATATTCCTGTCAGCATGTGATTAACTTGATTTACATGGAATTAAAAATGTTTATGTAGCAAACATTTGGTCCACACGTTGTAAGCTAAAGCTGTGTGACTAAAGCCTCTGTCTGCTTTTTTGCTTTTGAACACAGTGCGGTTACAGGTTCCAATATGGTCAAAGTGAACGATCGTTCTTAGCCACTTTTTTTGTGGTGTTTGTCATGCCCACCAAATATCCTGAATATCTAGTACTATAAAGGTTTTATTGTTCTTTAGTTCCTCATGGTAAGGAAATGATAAAGCTCAGCCGGCACCGTACATACCTCAGTTAACTTTGTAGCCTATGCTGGGTTGAATGCCTAACCAGTAGAAAAGTATGCAAACGAATCTAAAAGCAGGGACTTTTTATGATTAAAAAAACAACCCACCACAACAGAAAACCAACAAAACACAAAAGAACAAAACAAATGAACAAAAACCACTTAAAGGTAAGATTTGTTTTAGTTCGGATGTAATTAATCAGCACATGAATGTAAATAAATGATCTGAAACAATTCCATCTGGGGAGATGCTTTTATTAAGAATGAATGTTATTTTTCCCTTTTTTCACATTGCCTTAGTTTTGTTTCCAATTTAAATGATTCAGATATTAAATATCACAATGCTAGGTTCCTTTAAAAAAAAAAAAAAGTTCTTTCTGCATTTTGGTCAGTTCAGGCATCAGTTTAGTGGTGTTCTACACCATTTCAAAAGCAGGGATTTTCATTACTGTTACAATCGCCAAGCCGCCACAGTGAGGTGTGACTTTTCTGTGATCTCATTAATGGGATAGAAATTAGAACTCGACAGAGTGAACGAAATTAATTCCTCTTGCTGCTCCTCGGGAGTACAGGGACACGGAGTGAGTGCCTGCCTCCTCGCAGCCGGGGAGAGGAGGAAAATCCAGTTCCAGCAGGAGAGCCCTTTAGGGTGCTGCACAATGGGAGGAAAATTGCAGTCAAACTGGAAACCTAAATCTGGCTTTTATCACTGTGTCAGACAAACAAACCAACAAACAAGTGGGAGGTAAATAAACAGCATGCAGAAAGGAGAGATGAAATGGAGCGGACGTGGTGGCCAGGAGGTTCTCTGTGGGCTGCTGAAGGAAATAGAAACCCAGAGCTGAAGAGGTGACCCCCCCACTGCCATTGCTTCCGTGCCTTGCAAAAAGGCTTTCAGGGGAAAACGTCACCTCTCATTCTCCTCTCCTGTTGCCAGGCGTACTTCAGTGACGGCCCTTTTTATTTTGCTGCAGAAGTCCTTCAGGTGGCTGGTGGTGGCGCGGAGGGGAAGAAGCAACTTTGCCGGTGGTGTGCGCTGCCCCGTCGCTTGTCCTTCCCATGCAGGGCAGCGGCAGGCAGTGGCCAGGCCTCTCCTCCACGCCGCGCACCTTCAGCACCCGGTCATTCCTCAGAAGCTGTGCCTCCGAAGGCAGCTGCCTAAGACGGGCTTGTCGAGCCGACATGGCCGCATGCGGGGCACAAAGTGAGGCAGGACGCTCCCCTGGGAGCGCGGGGCAGGCCGAGAGCCAGAACCTGGACGGGGCCACCTCGCTGGCAGTGGCTGCCCAGGCAGACCGCGGCCCTGCTGCCTTCTCTCCTTGCCTCCCGATGATCCCTGGGGATGGGTGCAGCCATCGCTGCCGCTGCAGTACCGCTCGGATACGGTGGGCCCGGGCTGCCCAGGGCTCGCGCCTGGTTGGGTCCCTGCTGTCCTGGAGCGCTTTTGGCCCGTGTCTTGCTGGGTGTTGATAAGAATGTGACAGCTTACACGTTTATAACACCTTCATTAACGACAGCGTCTATCAGGTGCATCTATACCATAACGTACACTTCCTCCCCTCAGCAAGCTATGGAGATGTTGTGCAGAGGGCTTCCGGTGGAGCGGCAGGGCTCCTACCAGTCGCCTCCATAGTTTCCTTGGGATCGTGTGCCGCTCAGGATGCCGCCGGTGCGGATGGCCCTGCTGCGCCTGATGGCGGCAGGCATGGCTTGCTGCTTCACCTTACAGCTCTCACTTTTTGTCTCGTCTAGTAACTCGGCATTGCAATTTGAAGTAAAAAAAGGTTAGTTGCAGCCTTTTTATACATGGGTTGGGAGTCCATGTTGGGGACTGTTAATCAGCTAGCTTGTGTGCCTTACCTATCCAAATCTTTTTTTATTATTATTATTTCTGAGTATTTAAAAACTGAGGGTCATTTTCAATGTTGACACATAAGTAAGTTCTTGCTGTCACCTTAGGTGCTGTTTGTCGCAGCCGAGTGCTCGCATATCTGCTCTTGCCTGGCAGTAAATGCAGGGAAATTTGAGGTAGTTATTCTGTCCAATCAAACATTTTCATTATTTGAGATTTTAATAGTTCCATTTCTGAGCTGTTGCATCTGTTTCAGAGGGTGTTATAATTAGGGAAACTGTTTCTTTTCACTTAGTTCAAAATGGATCTGCATCTGAAGCAGAGGGAATCCAATAAATTTAAATATTTATTCTTGTTGCATGTGGGCAGCAACACTGTAAGGAAAGAAAATTAGTTGCTGTTCAGAGGTATAGAGAGAGGAAAAGTAGCTCTTCCTAGTAATGCACCGTGGTTAAAAGAAAATGTACTTAGTGGTTTGCTTTGTTAAAATTACATGACTACAGAAAAAGATCTTTGAAAATGGAACATTTTTGTTCCTTCTTTTTAGATGCCTCCCATATTATAAAATATGAGAGCCGTATTGTTAGCCCCTAACTTTAGGAAATATTTTTTGAAAGAAACCATGAGAGCTTATGGACTTGTGTGTTAAATTTGGGGTTGTCTTGGATTTGGGTAAATGCAGTATTTCAGAGTAACTTAATCTGTTCATGTCAAGTATATTTTGGGGACTATGACCATGTTTTAAAAAAGAAGCTATGAGGTCAGAAGACTTTTATGAAATAGGCCACTGATGGAAAAAGTTAAGGATGAAGCAGATTTCATGTAGGCAGTGTTGGGAGTGAATTTTGGCACAGAAGCAGCACCCGCAGCAATAGTGAAGATCAGCATGTCTTCCATTTTGCTGTCTCGCAGCACTGCTTGGTAAGGAGACGTCAGCTGGCAGGGATCAAGTACAGACACTTCTAAGATTCATGGATTTTTGGTATTGGGAGCTTAAAAAGAGTATGGCTTTAGTTCCTGCCTTCCATAAAAAGAAATCTTATTAGAAGTGGTTAAGTTCTGTGTTCTCCCATGTTCTTTATTCTCTCTTTGTTAGCAGTAGTAATATTTCATTTGTTTGTTGAATGCAGTCTGACAACAGCAATTGTGATTGTGAGAGTCACATAGTAGTCTAGCACTAGTGGCAGTCATGTGAGCAGTGACTGGTGGAAGGACATCAGGACATCTTCTAAATACCTTACATCCATGTTTAGAGAAGTGCACTGGCTTGTGTTGAGGACTGTCAGGTTGCAGTGTAGATGAATGGCTGTATGGCTGAATCTGTGACATAGGACTATACTTAAGTACACCAATGTTGGGCTGCTTAAGCAAAAAAAACTCCAGAGAAATTTTTTAAGATAACTCTTCGCTTGCTTAAATACAAGTCCTTTTTTGAATTTAAATTTTATTGGCAGTTTAACTTTCTCCCCTTGCCTGACCTTTCTTCCTGGGTCTCTCCATCTGCTTTGGTTAATGTGATAGCTTTTTTTCTCCTGTCTTGTAGTTCTCCTAAAATGCCTTGGTGGGGTTAAGTTTATACTTGCCAAAATCAATCTGTACGATTTACTCGGTGGTTCTATTTTTAGATTTCTTCCTGCTCTGTGGGAGATGCAACAAGCAGAACCTTCATTTCTATGCAGAATCATAAATTCTGTAGCATTTCCAGTGCATATGCTCCAAGTCGGGCAGAACGAGGAATTGTACCATTGCCTGCTAGATCCACACTGAAAGTTGGGCTCAGCAGGGCACAGACATATGTTTCCCTTATTTCCCCTGGCCACCTTTGGGCATAGGTGTCACATGAATATAACCTGCTTCAGAGCCTGAGCAGTGTGGGAACTTGGCTGTCTTCTGAGCACTTTCTTCAGAACTGAGGCTACCTTGAAGACATATGTTAGTGTTTTAGACCCTGAGAGAAATAGAAATTATTGGTATGTGGAAGGCCTTGCAAATCTTGACAGGGGAAAACTGAAATGCCCTGGAGACTTGAGCAGTAACAGGGCATGATCTGTACAGAAATTTGGACAAAGTGTTTAGTGTGAAAAGATGCTTGTAGGTCTCTTCAAATCTGCGTCTGCTTGTAAATGAATGTCTTAAATAGCATGTGGTGATGAATAAGAGCATGCATAAGATTCCCATGCATTGAGTGGATTTCTGCATGACTTAGTGAATACTGCTATAATTCTCAGTAAAGGGACTTTGCTCTTTGTTATGTAGCACTTAGCACAGGAAATCATGGTTTTGGCTAGTGTTTCATGGCAGTATCACAGAATAAATATAGAATAATAACTCTCAACCAAAGCAGCATTGTACTAGATGCTTTCCAGACCATGGGAGAAAGTGATATCCCAGAATGAAGCGGAGAAATTCTGGTGATTCCAGTAACAGCCATTTCTTGCCAATGTCGTTGAGAATTTCAGGCTTACAGCTCCTTTGAATCAAGCTGCATAAATACAGTTATAACTTAGATTAATGAGAACTGCTTGCACCCAAATACCTGTAAAACTGTTGGACAGCAAATTGTTTTTTGATTTTTGCTGTGGCCAATAAAATGAATAGCCACTTAAGATTCCAGCGTGTTCATCAGTCTTGAACCTCTCAGCTATAGGAAGAAGTTTTGGGAGGGCCCAAATAATTAGGGAACTAAATTTGGGCACTAACTTTATCTGTTGGAGACCTGGGCTTGGTTTTCTCAGCTAGTGTTGTCCTTAGGGAATAATATGATGCGTGATTGAGATGCTGAGTTCCAAAATAGGATTGTGCGCCTCAATTACCATACAACTTACTGTGAAGGGAATCCCTGGAAACTTGTAATTGGCCATGCAAAAGTATGCTAGGTAAGTTTATATTTCAAGCACTCATGGAAATGTTGCCCAAGGATCTGACGGCATGAATTCACAACTGGCGGTACATGTTTTTGCAGTGTCATTAAGCCTTGGTCATATCCAGGTAAGACTTACGATTATGTCTCTCTTGTATCTTTTCCGTTATTAACCATCCAGCCTCTGTAGATGATGACAATTTGAAAGAGGGTTCAAGGTTGGTTTTGCTAGTATTGTAGTGATAAAGCTCTTGTTGACACCTGACTGTCTCTAGTTACACTGGTTCTAGACCTTTGTTTGCTTCTCTTTTATACAGGTAACCAAAACTAGAGTAAGAATTATATTTGCTAGAAGCAGAAGGTAATTCTGTGCTTTCTTGAAAAAATAAGGTTGGTTTAGTGCTCTGTGTGATATTCTGTTTATGGCTAATCTGTAAGACATGTTCAAAGAGAATCACCAATTTTTCAGAGAGCTTTTCCCCTATTTTCTTTTTGATTGATTATTTCATTTGGAAGGTAACTCTATAGTAAGCTAAGCGCAGTTTGTTTTCTGACTATGCTTGCTTCATGATACTGTTTTCAGTTTAGAATCTGATTTGAAAGGAGAGTTGTATTTTTCTCAGTCTTGCTGTGTTAATTCAAGCAACTGTTTAAAGAAGCAGAAAGGATTGGACTTTTTGGTGAGAAGGGTGAATGAGCAAATGCAAAGTTATCTGCAATAATAATTATGGTCATTTTCTGTGCCCACTGAAATGACGGAGGTTAGATAAGCATTGGGTTCTGCCACAAACAGGCTTTGCAACAAGGCTTAATAACGTGTGTGTGTGTCTGTCTGTCTATCACAGTATTTGATACACCTCAGGCTCTTGCATAATCATTTCCTTGAATAAATAGGGCACTTCAAAGTGTGCCAGAAAGATAGGCATTCTGCACACAGGGAGAGTGATGGACTTGGTGATTGATTAACCTCTTTCTATTGCTGGTTTTATTAGACAATGATTTGCCCTATATAGACATAGCTTTACTGTCAAAACAAGCCACTATAATGGGCTGGCCCAAGAAAAATGATTTACAAAGAGTGTTTTTATATCTTTCTGCATTTCAACAAATATTATTATAAAATATTGGTATTTGTTTTTGCAACTTTTCTGTTTTTCAGCTACTAGACTGTATTTCTATTTCTTAAAATATTTTCTGCCTTTTTGAACAATAATTCTGCTTTTAAATTTCCATTGTTGTAATTCACCTGCAATTAACATTGAGTGACTTAATAACACCCCAGTACAAAAGCTGTTTGTCTTCCCTGCTCCATAAAAGGAAACTTTTGAACTAGACTGAAACTGTTTTCTTCCAGTTCACTTCAACACAGGCTTAGTTTTAAAGAAGTTTTTGTTTGCAGATGTCATGATACATCAGTCTTGTGAAACAGTGTTTTGCTGGCTGCAGAGCATACTGAAGATTGGTTGTTTAAGGCCTTTTTCACTCTACAAGTCATGTTCCTTTTTGTAAGCCTCACTGCAGATCAATTCATTCAAGTGTCACAGTAAAAATCCTTCAGCTCCTAATTATAGTTCTATCAGCCAAAGGGGTGATTTTGAGAAGAGCAGGATGCAAGTCACGGACCCTTTTGTGTGCAGAGCCACCATCATGTGCTTTTATGTTCGTGCAGTTGCAGCATTTGTATATTTATGTGTATGCTCATATCTGCATGTAGAAAAAAATCAGTTGCGTTTTCCTCTCGGTTTTTGTTTTTTGTTTTTTGGGTTTTTTTTTTTTAATTTAAAAAGGGCTCCAATGTGAATCATATTTTATGGACAAAATTCATTTGCATTAGACTTAATTTTTGTTCATTTACCTATAATTATCATTGCAATTTCCTGAAAATTACAGTTTAGTCAAGAGGGACTTCAGGATGAATAATAAAGGGGTGAATGAATGAAGTGTGTATGTTGCAGTTCCAGCCATCTGCTATATGTTTGTCCTGGGACTTTCTACTCTGACTGAATCAGTACTGGTAACTTTGTGATCCCATACAGTCTCTGACTACAGAATTACAGAGAGAAATTCTGCTTTTACATATACCTATGCTTTAACATATATCCATGGGGTTAGGTAGCTTTGTTTGGTGTCAAGTAGTACACCAGCCTGAGCTCCAAAGTTACCCTACACGCATTATGTCTGTCTTTTAATGTTGGAATTTTCTTTTAAATGAGCTTTTCAAATTACAGTGACGATTTGTCTCTTTGGTGAGGTTTGACAGTGGGCTACTGTGCCCTTCAGAAGAAAAACTCTGCTGGTATAATAGAGGAGAAAAAGGCTTTGAACTCTCTGCTTCTGTCAGGGCGCATCAGGACACTGTCTGTTCTGGTGCTCCTCAGTTTGTTCTGAGGAAAAGTCTTGTAGCTGGACAAAATATGGGATTGCTTATGGATGTCATATTTGCTGTGATAGTGGCATGCATTTTTACAAGGAATAATTGTTAGGGAACACTTTTGTCAACAATATTATGTCCATAGATTCTTTTATTGCTCTGTTAGGGGTTTTGCAGAAACTGAACTTGCACATCACAGTTGAGGTGAAAGTCTGTTCACCTGCAAGCAGCTTCCATTCCTAAAGGGGGATGGAAAAAGAAATTCAGCCATAATAGCATTATCCTAAGGGCTAGAAAGGAAGCCCATCAAAACCAGGAAGCCTATAAATGTACCTAAAATCTGCAAATATTGAGCATTTAAACTCAGAGTCAAAAAGTATGTCATCATGTTTTGGATTGTGAGCTCTTTTCTAAAGTTAGCTGTGTAGCTGCCATGGACTTAGAAGTTGGTTATTTTCCTGTCACATTCATTGAGAACTGTGCTTTGTAATTTTTTTCTGTTTTGTTTTGTTTTGTTTTTTAAGTCTAGCAAATGTTTAGATGCAACACAAACCCAATGAAGCTGACTTCACGAATCACAATAGTGCAGCATTTTGCTATTGGTTACTGTTACGGTTTTAACAATTTTATGCTGTGTAGGATTTACTCATTTCTTCTCATAAGGGCTTTTCTCCCACATTATTGGTTTTTTCTTAATGTAGTTAAATGTTTTTGAAGTTGCACAATTAAATTCTACTATAATAGAAAATTATGATGTTGGTTAAAATATCTGATCAAATTATATTCTTGGTCTTCCAGTGTGTCTGATTTTTCACTTCCACAGACATTCATGAATTTCTAGATCCTCTTTTGACATCTCAACACTTCTATTGCATGTGGTACAGAAGCAGTAGGTAGTATAACAATAACTCTGTGAGCAAATACATGTTTTGCAGTGAAATGTAATATTTTACAACTTTTAATTAGAAGGAAAAAGCAAATCATCTATTTTATAACTATATGAAAAAAGATGTAAAGTGTTTCAACTTCTTAATGTTCAAAGTGTCATTTGCCAAATGGGGCTTGGTTTACTTTTATTTTCGTAATAAAAGCAAGATCATATGCTGTTTTCTTAATATCATTTGTGAGTGGTGCAGCTGTTTTTGTTTGGTTCTATACAAATTCTTGCTGCTTCTAGCAAATATATAATTGATTCCAAATAAATGCTGTCATAAATATTACTAATATGATCAAGTATAATAAAAAATCTCAGTGGCCAAGAAAGCATTGAGTCAACAAAGACAACTTTCTAAAACTTCAAACAAAAGCATACCAAAAGGATTATCAGATCTTTGCTTGAATACTCACCAAATTGCTTAGATCCAAATTTCTTAATGTGAGAATTCAGTCTTAATGGATTGTCACCATTTTCTAAAATTCAACTTACTTGAATGAGAATTCGAAAAAAGCCATTAATTTAAATAGTTCACCATCATAAAGCGCTTCTTAGAATTGTCCTGTTTAAGTCTTCTGCAGCTGAAGTAAAGGTGCAGAGTAATGATTCAAACCCTGGTCAAGAACTGTTGACCCATGTTAACGGTAACTAATTCTCATGCTGACTAAATTATTTTCTTTTAGCATGCTCACAAATAAGAACACTAACATAGCTTCAGGGAAAGCTGTGTTTAGTGTAAGTATAGAGATACTTACTAGTATAAGATTCAGGGAGTTATAACTAATTTCCTAGTATGAAGAATATTCTTTAATCGGCAGAAATAGATGCTGAGATATGCATGTATGCCTTCTCTTTAGCCCCCTTTCCTGATTTTTGCCTTAAGGGATCTGAAGAAGTATTCTTCCATTTCATGAAGACTAAAAGCTTCTGTGCAGAAATAATGTTTCTTTTTTCTGTTTGTCTCCTTACAGCCTTTTTTAAAAAATAACTATATAAATAAAAAATCTAAGGGGAAAATAACAAAAAGCCTCAGAAAAATGATTAATGCCAGATCTACCCCTATAGAAGCATGAAGTTAGAGGAACCAAGCAGGATGTGTAATCTATCTGGAGAGGAGCTGTATTTCTTGCTTTAGCCTGACTCGTTGTTGGTCTCTTCAAACTCTTGCATACTTTAGACCAGGAAAGACCCTGGGGGTGTTGGTCTGCATCCTTATTCAGGCAATCTGCAGGTCTCTTTTTTTCACCAGGACATTTTGGGAATGGTCTTCAGATGAGACAGATTGAGCTGGTGGCAGCAAGGAGCCCCTCACAAGCACCGTCTTCCTCATGAGCTTCAGTATCCATAGCCTATTGCAATGCTGTGCTCAGTGAATCCAGTGCAGTATTTTGTTCTGCACGTGCGGGTTAAAAGCTGGGAAATCTGGTGTATGAATGGTAAATCTGTTAGGTGGGCTGGGAAGGTTTGCACTGCTGCTCTAGGCTTTACAAGATCTTGGGAGCTGCATCTTTTCCTTGAGTCTTCAGCAATGAGGCTGTTAGACCTTCATTCTCACGTTCATTTGACACCAGTGAGTCGCTCTTCTGTCTGGCAAGTCTGAAGAGCAGTGTGGTCTGTCAAACACTTCTCCAGATAACTGGTTTGCAGGTAGAGAAATATCTCTTCTGTCCACTTTCCTTACTCATTTGAATTTGTCGCTTGGTCATTGTCCTCTTGCTAGCTGCAGAGGTTTCAGTAATGCCTTCTTGGTGAGGAGAAACTATAGCTGTTGAGTGATGCCATCCTGGCAGTGCCACTTCGTTACCACCCTCTTCACCGCCATGTTTTCCCTGTTTGTTTATGTATTTCTGAGTATGTGATGCTGAAAACTACCTCAGGCTCATGTTCCTTTCCCCTAAATATTCTGTTATGAAGAGGTGTTAACACTTTATACAGCACTTTGTGGTAATCTTCCTTTCTGCAAATGAATCTTCGTGCATTGTAAGATTTTTAATTTATTTGTCTAAGACACTTGTAGATTTACAACTATTCTTTTTGTGGGAGTTTTCCCTTCCCAAAGTAAGAAGCAGCACCTTGGCTTCATGAGAGCCTCAGAGCTCCACTGCTGAGAGTAGTGTCCGGGCTTCCATAAGTTTGTTTCATAGCACAGAAATACAGTTGGTTTCCTGCTTAGCAGCCCACTAATCTGTGCTCATGTTTGCAGTCTTCCAGCATCTCATACCAATGTCAGATTAAAACTGAGTTTCATTTAAATTTTTCAATGTAAAATGAATTCTTAAAGAAATCTATAAATATTTAAAGTGGAAGAAAAAAAATTTCTGTGTTAACATGTATGCTTACTATTTATATTTCTGTTGCTTAATATTGTTCTTGTTGAATGGGTGTTTTATCACTTAAGCTTGCCTTTACAACCTAGCTTTATTATGTGGATGAGGCCACTGCAGTTGCAGTGTTTATTTTTGATTCTAACAGTGTTATTTTGGATCGTACAGTTTCGTCTTATTTTTCATCCTCATCAGTGTCATTAGGTACTCAAATATGCTTTCCTGAAGCTTGTAAGAATTCTTGCATCAACATAAAATTGTGGGAATTAAGCTAAAAGATTTGCAGCCTTCCACTATGGACCACTTACAGTTCTCAATTTTTTAACTGATATTGGGTATTAATTGTGACTTTTTTGCATGACTGACTTCCATATATGAACAGATTTTTATAAAAGTGTCCAGCCTGCCATGTCTCCCCTTTTTTTTTTTTTTTCCTTCTTTCTTCACTCAGTGAAGTCACTACATTTACCAGCAGTCATTCTGATAAGTTTGAATTATTCTGTTTTGTTTTGTTTTTTTGGGGGGGTCTGTTGATGTTGGGGTTTTTTGGTTTTGTTGTTTTAGTTTTAATGGTCAGTTGCACATATTTTGGAGTGTTTACAAAACTGATATTACATGATTTCTTGGATTTAATTTCTTTGTTTGTGATTACTTTGGAAGCAACGTACAGCTATGGAAGCTTGTTTTCATAATGAGGCACCAATGGCATGTGTATGAATTGTATATTTTAAGCACAGACAAGGTAGATTTCCATAAATAATATGTCAAAAAATGCACAAACTCTTTTCTGGAACTTCATACAAAATCCATTAACTTCTCTGTCATATGGCATTGTATTTAATTGTCAGTTAATATAGAGAAATTTCAGTTCTAAGGATAAGCTGCGACTTTGTTTCTCTGTTGAGCGCTATATACTCTCTTTCCACTTAACTGTTACATATTTATATATGCCGGTATATTTGCAAGTGCTAATTTACATGTTAAACTTGTATGTGTTCTATTCTCACTTGAGAATGTATGCATTTGGTTATGAGTCTGTCTCTTGGTCCTGGACCTGTCTCTTTCTAATGCTTCCAAAACTCTTAAACAAGAGCAATTCTGTAATATTTCAAAAAAGATAATGTTTTTGTGCTTAAACAAAATTAATAGATTAAAAACTAGCAGTGTTTTCCCAGAGCTATGATATTTTTCATTAAATTTGTATTTTTAGGGGGTTAACCCTTCAAGTGTTACAACATATGCAAGTTTTGAATGTTTGAAAGCAACTGTCATGCAGTGGAGCGTTATGGTTATATGAAATGCAGATAACACAAAAGAATGTGGAAGTTGTTTATGCTCTTATATTCATCTGATTGCTGGATCTGTTACTTTTCATACCCCATATCCCACGTGAACTGTAAAAGGAATCCTCCCAAAGCACCAGCTGCCATTTTTCTTTCCTACAAATACATGTGCGAACATGTAGTGATTTTTTTTTTTTTCCCCCTGAATGACAGAGCAATCGCTCCTGACAGTAATCGCTGAGTATAGTTATTTATAAAAGCATAAGAAATAAGTAAGTCCTCCATTTATATGCTTAATTATATATAGAAGTCAAATATTAAAAAGTGTGTTTTTTCAAGTTGTAGTTTGTAGTTGATGTGTATAATTGGTAGGGAAATACAGTAGTAGCTACAAGAAATGTGTTATTAATAAATCTGAAGATCTGTAAAGACATTCATGCAAACAAATCAATTTCTGTCGTGAATTTTGTTTTCACTTTTGTTCTTGGATTCTTGTCTAGTAGAGATCATGTGAAAATGCACTGGTTTACCCCAGTATGAAAACCACTCTGAGAACATAAAGGCAGCTTTATGCTTATCTGAAATTAAAAGAACAACTCAGCATTATGCTCAGATAGTTCACTGCACAATTAATATGAAATTTTAAACTAGTAATGTCTTGTAAGGATATAAACAGATATTCTTCTCCTTTGGAGCTATCGAGCATCATCCAGCCAGAGCGTAAAGGACAGTAAATGAATAACCTCCTTGTCAGCCTGTAGGATGATGCCATTATTAACAACTTTGTCATGTAGTACATGTTTCTTGATTCCTCAGCAAGCTGTCACAGGCTGCCTCTGAAAAATTACTCTGTGCCTATTACGTGAATATACATTATGAGAAGACACAGCTCTACACTGGCAACACATGACTTCATTGCTGGCAGTAATTTTCTGAACATTTGCAACAATATAGAGCTGTCATCTTCTTCATTTTCTTTCTTATTTTTATTTGAGAAGCTTCTGATAGTAGTAGTGTGTGTCCCTTATGCTCTATATCACTGTAACTAGTGAAGAATAAACTGCTGTATGATCATATTCTCAAAAGTATTAACATCTGGGGTGCTGCATCACATCTGACTTTTCCTGAAAAAGATTTGCTTTAATTTTATTATACTTCCCCAGTGGAGATGGGGGAGGAGGGGGGAGGGAAGTATCCAGATTGAAATTCAGAAAATACCAGTGTGGAAAAGGGTAGGCTTTTAATTAATTTCCCAAGAGAATGATATTGCAGAAAGTATGGAAGAGAAATGCTGCTGATGGCCCTAGTTGTGACTCAGGGGAATGTAGTGCTGAACTTATAAACTGCAAACAAAATGCTGAAGTTTTCTGTTAGCGATGAGATACTTTTTGGTAGCTGAATTTTGAGTTTCCTAGAATGAAGATCCCAAATGGACAAACTCTCCTCGTTCCAGCCTGGGACTGGCTACTCTGTCAAAAGAGCAGATTCACTGCATACCCTCTGCAGGTAGTGGCCAAGCAGTAGAGATTTTGTACATTGTGAGAAG
The DNA here is from genome assembly GCF_000687285.1 of Phaethon lepturus. NCBI lineage: Eukaryota > Metazoa > Chordata > Aves > Phaethontiformes > Phaethontidae > Phaethon > Phaethon lepturus. The sequence continues at coordinate 45,010 of NW_010515562.1, forward strand.
AGGACACCTGATCCCTCAGCATAGCTGTGGGACTGGGGCAGGCAACAGAGAGCAGTCCTTGGATGCTCTCATGGGGAGAGAAAAGTGGAGACAGTCTTGGATGTGGAGAGTTGTGTCAGGTAGACTGTTGTGCTGCTACCTTCACTGCCTGCAGTGATGTTGCAGGGCTTGATTTTCTGTTTGGTTGGTTGTTTGGTTTTTTACCCTTATAGGATTAATCGTGTTAACTTGATTCAGCTTTGCACATAACTGTACTCAGAGAGACAATATGAATCATGTTTGAGTTACTCAAAGACTAAACAATACCAGTCCTCCAGGCTCAATGCTGTGCATTGTGCTGCTTAATTTTTCAGCTATACAAATACTGCAGTCACTTACAACTAAAATTACTGTTTTCCTTCCTCCTGTGACCTTAACATTCTTAACCAAATGAAGTTTTCCAGGATGGCTTTGTCAAATTCATATAGATGTTGGAGTGTCCAGGATGCTTATCTTCAGCAGGCTGTTTGAGAAAAGTGTTTAATATTAGATATTACAACAAATAACATACTTATTTTTTAGAATCTTCTTTCTGCTGAGACTAGCTCTTGTCCTCTGTTTTCAGTACATAAGTGAGGACCACGAGAAGCTTTATGAGATGTGGGGTGTTCTTCTGTTTCCTGAAGCATGGGGAGACTGATTGCCAGGCAGGACATCACTGATTATCTCCAGATGTGCTGTGACAGTAGCACTGTGTGCATGGGTGTGCAAATCAAATGGCAGTAGCCATGTGGTGATGTGAAAAGAAATTTGTGTGCTTTAAAATGATCAGTCTTGTGCTAACGAGGTCTATGGTATGACTGAGTAAGAGTCAGGTATAAAGCAGCTCAAGCAGTAACACAAACTAAAAACCGATGGGTGAAGATTTCAACTTTTTTCTTCTGAACGCTTCTTGAATGGTGTCCTATCCTCAAGTGTGTGCATTAACACAGGCAAATAGTGATGAGTCTTTACAGATGTTTAGGCCATTAAAAATGTGTTTATGGATATTCAGCAAGCATATCTGCGTGATGAAAATAAAATGGCTTACATGAGAGAATGTAGGATGGCACCAGAGAGTTACTGAGTCAAAACCGGAAGGCTGGAAAAGTAATCTGTTCTGTACAGGTGAGCAGGGCTCTGGTGATGAAACGATGCAGAAGTGAGGAGCAGAGCAAAGAGTGGGGAAAAACTTGTTTCCCAGGGACAGAACGCAACTTATGAAGTCAAGGTTGATTAGTTTTCCATGTGGCAATAAACATGACTGTCAAATCATCATAACAGTGTATTTTCTCACCTTTTCTGAAAAAGCAACATCTGAGACTAAGAACGAAACACACATACATATGATTTATATGTAGCATGGGATCCTCAATTTGTAATAGAAGACACTAATAAAAAAATAGCAATTTTCCAGTATTTCTAATTCTCCTCATTTTGTATGTTTTGGTGAACTCATTACTTCACTGTCAGAAGCTGTATTATCTTATTTTTCCTTCAGTGATTTCTGTTTCTTTTGGCCTTCTTTAGATGTTAACTCTTTTGCCGGTTCTGTTTCCTTTGCCCTCTTTAGAACTGAAAATTTAGTAATCCAGAGAGGCAGCATGTTATTAATTAGCATAGTGTTCCTCAAGATAAGCTATAGAATCCATACCTAAAGCAACAATGCAAGCCTGCTGGTTGTAGATACACTAATTAAATATTTTAAACCTGATTCTGGCAATTCTTCCTTCCATTCTAACTCAGACTTAGTGGTCTTCTGCTAGTAAGAACTTTATAACAACTCAGCAAATGGTAGATCAATTGATTTAGTGGAAACTAAGGGCAACTATGTTAAAAAGATATTTCTAAAGGCAGTAAAAGAAGGAATGTCCAGTAGTAAGGAGCTGGAGCATTTGGTTTGACATGTTTTATTACAATTAATTTTTCCATCTTTTTTTTGTACGCTGTATGACTGGATGGCTCTGTTCTTCATCTTTTGTTTCTGCTGGTATAGCTTGTTTGCTTTCTTATCCTGGAAAGTTTCTGATGTACTGAATTTTTATTTAGCTGCTACAGTCTACTTTGATGCACCTCCTTGAACATTTTGTTAGATACTGAAACCTTTCTGATTTTAAACAGCTGTTGTCCTGTCTATTTTCACTATAGAGTACTCCAAATACAGTCCAATGCCAGTATATTTACAGTAATGCTACCTTAATTTTGTAGTCAGAGGTTAGTGTTTTTTAGGTTTCTTTTTTCCTATTACAGTAATTAAAAATGAGTCCTATATTCTCAGTTGCCAATATTCAGGTTAGTCATCATTAAGTTAATCATTACAATTTATCACGTAAAGAAACACAGTACCAAGAAACTTCTACCTTATAATATATATTTCAGATGTAGAGCTTTATGTATCATAGCATACAGTTAGTTGCAAGCCCAATTCTGCTCTGCTTCTGCGAGATGGGAGTTCTCTGAGGACTTTTTTGTAGCTCTATCTCATCTCCAGCCAGGTCACGATTTTGAGAGAAATTTTCACAAAACGAGACTTCTGGCTAGACTATGCTTATACTTTCCAGTTGCTCTAGGCTGATAAGTAGGCTTCTTTGAATTGCATGGACTTGAGTGTAAATTAAAACAGCCTCTGGACTGCTTTAATTTTCAATAAGGATCTGTTGTGGCCAATGCACTGAGTGTAAATGTGACTTTTACCCTTTTTCCTCTGCTTGTGCTGGACCGGGTTGGAAGATTTAGCCTCTAATTTAGGGATGCCAGAACTCTGAGCATCTGTTTTGAAGTGACCATGGTTTTGAAAGGGCCATTTTCAGTATTGTGAACTGGATGACACGGTTGGGATATTTTGAGCCAATTTCTGAACTTCCAGCATAACTCAGATTCTAAACACAGATTGTTAAGTACGATGGCAATACTGAGTGGATATAAAGCCAAATTAAAACAGCTATTCTGCTGTTCAGAAAACATCTGCTAAAGAAAGTCAACAGTAAAGATAAAACATCTAAGTTCTTTTTATCAGTTGCTGACCCAACTATTAAAGAGCTGTCAGAGTAACCTGTCCATTAGTAGCCAATTTATAAGCCTTTAGGAAAACAATTTTCTGAGGCTTTAGTAATAACTTTCAGACAGCTTTCTCATTTCCCTGTATTTATTTATTTTCCTGCAAATATTATGTTATAAAACCTGTCTGACATTTGGTGGCCTGGCTGGGATGCAGGACTGCATCAAACAGACTTTGTCCCTGTGTCTGAGTTTCAGCAGGCAGGACTAAGTGGAAAGTAAACTTCATAGGTCTGCCTCTTCTGATGATCTTTCATCAACAAAGGGTGGATTGAATGCCAAGAGGCGATATGGAAAAAGGCATAATAAATGGGTTACAACATTGTCAGTGATGGATGGAGATGTAGATTTTGATGCAGAGTTGTAAAGTCTCTCTTGGTACCTCACAATAGTCTGGAATACAGTTGTGTTCTCCTTAAGTAGAAGTGTAAAAAAATACAGGAAAAATTTTTTTAATTAAAAGAAAACAAGGAAAACCCCACATTAGGAGTGTGAGATTTATGAATTTGCTGATATTATATATTAGAAATATAGCATAAGGATGAAATTATAGACAAGAAAGAAGCTGTAAACAAAGGTGACAAATAGGCACTGAGTGTGTTCATTCATTTGTTTTTCGTGGTCCATGAGAAAACTGTAGCGATAGTTTGAGTCCTCTAGTCCTTCATTTTAGTAATTTAATATCATTTTTCTCAGTCTTAATCTTCTGAAGTAGAACATTCACCCTAGAAGTTAAAACCATAGGAGGTAAGGCTGACTAGGCCATGAACAGATTAGTTGGCTCACATATTCAGGAAATAAATTGCATTTGTCCAATGAGATAGTTAAATGAAGCAGCGTAAGGGATTTTGGTGGTGAAGCAGGGGAAGGCTAGGTTGAGATGAAACCAAAGTAGTGGACTTGTTGAAACAAAATAATTATATATATTTGCATATTTGTTCATTTAACTGCTACCTTCTAGATTTGGCAACCTGTTATCAGACTTGTGGATGAAGTTTCTCTGGGTTATGTTTAGTTTTGCTAAATCTGAGGTTTGAGGAAAAAGGAGGAAGGCAGCATAATATCAGATTGTTAGACTAGTTTATATACGCAGATTTATTGTTGCCTGATGTGATTGAATGCAGCTATACCAAGATACCAAAATAACAATATTGTCTTGATCCAAAGTCCACTGAGAGCAACAGGGGAAAAAAAAAAATCCCAGTATAGTAAGCTTTTCGTCAGGCCCGAAAAATGCTGGAAACCCAGATATTTTCCACTGACCTAGGGCTAATAGATCTGTCATTACAATATCTCATCTCCAATTACAGGGGTTGTTGGAAGTATTATTGTTCTGTTTCTACTGTGTGTGTTGTTATCTCATGTAAATTGTGGTGTAATCCCCGTCCTCATGCATCATCTAGTAAACCATGGTGATCTATGTGATGTGGGTTAATTGAAGGGAGAGGAAGTCCTGTGAATCACTGGTAATAGGCATTAGCAGATTATAATGTTTTATTGGCTCCTCATTACACAAGCTTTGAAATCTGAGGAAGACTTCCTTCCAAAGGCAGGGGGCTGGGGAGCAGGATCTGCATTTCATATCAGCTGCCATACCAAGCTACCCTCAGGCTAGCGTATTTGCTCTTTCATTTTTTGCACGTTTGATATTGCTCTGTCTTAAAATCTGGTTAATTTCTTTTTGTGTTGTAGCACTATTAATTTTTCCCTTTTGGAATACTTTGAATGCCAAGAATTTTAAAGTAGGGAAAAGAGAGCTTGGTTTTACTGTGGGTAAAAACTCTTACTCTTTGGGGATGCTGGAAGAAAGGATATCATGTAAAAGAATTAGGATGCATCATTTTTAGCGACTGACATGTATCTTAATAACCCTTTGCTCTAATTGGCATTTTAATCAAAGATGACATTTTAATTGGTTACTTTACCAATTTGACTTGTTTATTATCATCAGCTACTCCTTTCATTACCGATAACTTATCTGTGCTATCTCCATACCCATACTAGATGTTTTCAGATAGTATTTTGCTGTTCTGAAGAGTCTGAAATCCTTTTCTGTTGCTCCTCTAATGCACTTCCTGGTGCTTATGCTAAAGTCTGCAGTGTTTACCATTTAAAAAAGTAAACTTGGTGTATCATAATGTCACAGATGAACAAGAAAAAAAAGTCTTAATAGCAAACAACTATAAATTAATTATCATTGTTGGTACATTAAGCCATTTCAATGTAAACCAGCTGTGCAATATTACTTACAGTCTACCTGCCAGGTATTGTTTGGCTATGCATTTTTCAGACATTTGAAATAGTCTTACATTTTTTTCCTTCAATATTCTTAATCCCTCCTGGTTTTGTGTAAGAACTTAATTTCATATTTTGAATTTGGCACGAAGAAAAACAAAAATCCTGTTAAGTCTGAGGTGTAGTAATAGGTTACTGTTCTAGAAAGTAGGAGAGTGCCAAATATACATGGGGGACAAAGAAAACATAAGTACTGTACACAACCATAAAAAAAAAAAAACACAACACAAACAAAACAACCAAAATGCAAAGATGAGGCAAAGGTATGTGTTTAATAGGGTTTAATAAAACTGAGATTTTTGTTTTCTCTTTGAAAAAAAGGGCCTTGGGTTCATTAGGAATGCTAGAATCTTCAAAGCAGCCCACAGGAGCCCAGCTGGGGCCTTGAATGGGTCTTTGAAAACGCGAGCTTAAGAAAATTTACCCTCAGCAGCGTTAGTTCTCCATTATTACATTTTGCTCTTTGGGAAGCTGTCACATTGTGCCACAGAGGATAGAAGTGTGGGTGAAATGATTGTCTCTATTCTTGATATGCTTCATAAGAGCCTTTTGAGAGCTAATTAATATTAACCACTTGAAAATTGCCTGGTGAAAGGCATGATATAAATGGAATATATGGGGAAAGTTATTTATGATGAAAATAGCTAGCTATTTTTAAATACTTGTGCAAGAAGAACTTAGGGCTCCTCTGAGCTGCCAGATTGACAGCACTGCCTGATCTGTCACCCACAGAACATATGCACCGTGGGCAGCAGTGCCGCAAGTTATCCCACTGGTGTTTCTGCCCTGTCCTAGATGGCTTGCCTCTAGCTTCCAGCTTGCCTCTTGTCTCTGCTAAAACTGCCAGTTACTACCTGCTTACTACCTGGTTGCCTGCTGTGAAGAGGATGGAGACTCTTTCTCCATTTCATTTTTCATTCTGTACTAATGAAGAACATGGTGTTAAATGGTTTATCCAGCTCAACAACAACATTTATATAAAGAAAGAGCTCACAATCAAGGTGATGAAATGTGAATCTCATGGTTACCGCCATTAATTCTTTCATCATTTCATGTGGAGATAGAAAATTGTGTTCTCGTAAGTGCAAATGGCTGCTAAGATGCTTCTTAACCTGATTATAGAAGCTGGAACAGAAAGTGGTTTGCTTAGAAAACATTGGCATTGTTTTGATTATGTTTTGTTCTTGAAAATACTATGCAGAGAAATGTCAGTGTAGGTACTTAATGAAAACAATTTCAGAACATAAATTATAATATGAGTCTCTGCATCTTGACTTTATTATGCTACTAACATCTGTGGCAAACTGCACAGATAAGCTATCTTTGTAACTACTGCTATTTTTATGAGGCAGTCATAAAAATGGGCTGGTTTTATTTGTTTCAACTCATTTCATTAAGGGGTAAGAGGAAAAAGGGATGGGGGAGAGGAGTCATGACACATTTTTCTTTCCTCTTTCAAATGAGTAAGCATGTTCAGGGTAAACAAATGCATTAAAAATGCAGAGACCTTAGTAGTTTAATCAGATTTTTTTTTAAAAATAGCTTTAAACATGACTTTTTTTTTTACTTGTGAATAACAGTTGTTTTTATGTCTCATGAGGAGAGACCCTGATATTGCTCTCTGTGATGTTTGCTTGGTGTATTACTTCAGAGAAGGTGAAAGCAGAAAGCTACTGTTGCAGCTCCAAGACAGACCCGCCACTGGCCAAGGCTGAGCCCATCAGTGGTGGTGGTAGCGCCTCTGGGGGAACATAGTTAAGAAGGGGGGGAAAAAAACCCTGTGCTACACCAGACAGGGAGGGGAGTGAGAATACGTGACAGGAACAACTCTGTGGACATGAAGGTCAGTGAAGAAGGAGGGGGAGGAGCTGCTCCAGGTGCCAGAGCAGCAATTCCCCTGCGGGCTCTGAGAAAGACCATGGTGAGGCCGGCTGTGCCCCTGCAGCCCATGAAGGTCTGTGGTGGAGCAGATCTCCACCTGCATCATGTGGAGGACCCCACACTGGAGCAGGTGGATGCCCAAAGAGGCTGTGATGCTATGGTAAGCCCACGCTGGAGCAAGCTGCTGGTAGAACCTGTGGCCCCATGGAGAGAGGAGCCCAGGCTGGAGCAGGTTTGCTGGCAAGACTTGTGACCCCATGGGGGACTCATGTTGGAGCAGCCTGTTCCTGGACTGCACCCTGTGGAAGGGACCCAGGCTGAAGCAGTTCATGAAAACCTGTAGCTCATGGGAAGGACTCACATGGTAGAAGTTGGTGGAGGGTTGGGACATGTGGTGGAGATCACGCTGGAGCAGGGGCAGAGTGTGAGGAGTCCTGCCCCTGAGGAGGAAGGAGCATCAGAGAAAATGTGTGATGAACTGACCACAACCCCCATTCCCCGTCCCCCTGTGCTGCTTGGCGGGGAGGAGGTAGAGAAAATCAGGAGTAAAGTTGAGGCCAGGAAGAAGGGAGGGATGTGGGGAAGGTGTTTTAAGATTTGGTTTTATTTCTTGTTGTCCTGCTCTGATTTGATTGGTAATAAATTAACTTAATTTCCCCAAGTTGAGTCTGTTTTGACCACAATGGCAACTGCTGACTGATCTCTCCCTGTCCTTATCTCAACCCACAAGCTTCTTGTTATATTTTCTCTCCCCTGCCCATCTGAGGATGGGAGTGACAGAGAGGCTTTGGTGGGCACCTGGCGTCCAGCCACGGTCAACCCACCACATATGGAGAATTAGGCAGTGGGCTGCCAGGCTAGTAAAGGCAAACATATTCAAATTAAACAGAGATGTTCTTGATTCATATAGCTGAGAAATATGAGAAAGGTCTCTTTGTGTGAATTGCAGTATCTGAGCTAGCTTGGTAGGCTGCGTGGTAATCCTTGTCTCTGATGACAGCAGGCATGTAACATGCCGTAGGTTTAACGCTCTCAGGCAGTGCGCTTTCCTCCTGGTATTGGTTTATGGGAAGGATGAGCTGTCACCACTCTTGATGTGTGTAGAGAACAGAGGTCTCCTGAGATAAGGTTGTTCATTACGCTTCCTGAAGAACCATTAAATTTCTATCAGTGCAATGTGATCCACTCTTTGGGCAGAGACATTGTTTTCTAAGCCTTTTCTTCTACCCTAACCTCTTCTTCTGTGATTTTTTAAAATTATTATATTTTAAAATCTACGAACAGCAAGAATGTAGAAATATGTAAGTAGCAATATAATGCAGTATTTTCATGCAGAATTTCATGTGACAAGATGAAAAATTATGCATTCTTACTGCATTATCCGGTATGTATATATGCCTTTATGCAATGAGACATCACTCATATCATGCTTTTTTGTATACACTTGCTGGATTTTGGATGCAATGCTCTATTTTTAAAAACATGTCAATATTGTGCCAGTATTTCAAGGTGATTGTTAGCACTATTCAGTAATAACTGTAACAATCTTCACTTTGGTTGAGGTTGTTTAGGCTGCGTTATCTACACAATTAAAAGAAAAACTTGTTTTAGTTATGGAAAGCAATTGAAGTAAATATAGATATTGAGATATTGTATCTATCTGAGATCTGTGTGCATGTTATGTAATAAGCAGTCGCTGAATTTGTGAGCTTGTTAGTGTGTTTTTGTGTATAATAATATTCCGTGTATATTGGCTATATTTTTAGATGCATTAATTCATTCAGAATTACCCTTTTACTCTGAAATGTTATTGGCTGTCAAAAATGAACAGGACTGGGACATGTTTTTAGGGTGAAACTTTTAAATATTTGTAGACAACTATATAATGCAATTAATTGCAGAATGTTCTTCAGGCAGATATTGCTTCTGTGATAGAGTATATAATACATCTTACAGAACTGCTTCAATTGCCTTTTTTCCAGTCTGAGCATCTGGTGAACAAATTAATTAAATCTAAGTTTATAATTTCAGAACCCAGATTTTCTTAAAATACCTACTCAACCCAGCTGCTAAATCTCTTTCGGAGTTATTTCACACATGCGTTTTGATTAATAGTAATGTTAACGGTAAATTCAGATTTATTATACAGATGAGATGCAGATACTATCCAGCTAAACATGTTCACAGTCCTTAATAGACTCAGTCTGTGTGTGTTTGATCATATGAAGTAATTGTGCTTATTTTGTCAATGTGCATGATCTCTGACCTTCACATTTGTTTATCTTTTGAATGATACGTGTTCTGTGTGGTGATTGCCAATTGCATCTGGGAGGCTGACAATATTTAGATGTAAATACAGCAGTGCAAGCAGTGCACGTTTGTGGTCTGATTCAGCAACGTGTTTGTGACATGAGTCACGTTTTAATAATTGGGAGGGCAAAATATGTGACAGCTGTCTCAGAGGAAAATAAGAATTGTTTGCATTGTTAATTAGCATTTCTTTTTTCTTTAATTATTGCACTTTTCAAACGTATTTAGTTAATTTTTTGGCACTTTTCGAAGGGTTGGAACGTACGTTTGTTTAAAAAGAGGAACATACCCTCTGGAGAAGTTGTAGATCAGCGTTGTATGTGTAGCCATTGTGGTACCAAGAGGGAAGGGAGATTTAGCAGTATTGTTCTGAGTTATTGCACGTCTTGAGGAAAGGGTGTTAAGGGTAGTATTTGTTGCTCTGTACAGGTTACTGTTTACATTTCTAAATATTTTTATAGACTTAGGGCTAAACTGCAATAATTTGTTAATTTGAAACTTCTATAATGGCAATGAAAGGACAGGCTGCTTATGATACTTTTAAGGGAGGATTAAAAAAGTATTCCTAGAATGCTGAACATTAGCAAGGCTAACAAATAGTCTGAAATAGCCAGATTGTAGACTGTGTAAGTGTATTTCTTGAAATCCAAAGTGATGCCCAGGCATTAATTATCGTGTTTCAAGTTTGACCATATTCTTTTCAGCGACAAAAAGTAGGGAAAGTAATACTTTCTAAATAATAGATCTTATAATTGGATGAAGGTGAATTAACAACAAGCTGCAATTCACTGCTACAGTTTCCCTTTCAGCATCTGAGGAAAATCTGTGGTGTTATATGTTTGCACGATGTTAAAAAGCTCTTAGAAATGCGGAACAAAACAAAAAATGCTGCAGAACATGTTAATGTAATTTATGCAGTAAATAGTATAAGATATTACAAATGGTATTATAAAACATGTTGTAAACTGAGTCTTTGATTTAAATTTCTTTCATCTCACTGTATGACAAAGAATCCCAGAACGTTTAAATATAAACACAGGATATGGGTGAGGAGAGAATTTGTAGCTAGGTCAGTGATCCTTATTACTGCAATATTAGGAGTGGTATCTATACAGATAGATGTCATAGGATTGTCACAGTTGTTATTGCTACTTTTCAAGGCAGGTAACTTGTATGATGCAAAAAAAAGAGAAGATCTTCACAGAATTGTTACAGAAATAGGACAAGCTAAGACTACCAAGAAAAGACTGTCAAAAAATATTGTGCAAACTGAGAGGCAAAACAACTCTCAAAACTATTTCCAAGGTTTAAAAGAAAATAGTGAAAAGCCTATTTTTTGCCTTCACAAGGCTTATCATTGATTTGAGTAGCTATACAATAAATTTGCTTTAACATAAATAAATGAAAAAACCAGGATACAGTTTGGACTATTTAAGAGGTGTCTTTGTGCCTTTCTTACTGAAAAGGAATCAGATAAATTTTCCTGAGACTCTTGAAAAAATGTTTGCCAAGTCAAAATGCAACTTTTAAGGAAGAAGAGGAATAGGTCTCAGTGAAGGGATTGTTGTAGGCAACTTTGTGAAAGGAGCAGATCCATAGCTCTCCTAGAGTAGCTTGCTTATTGGAGCAACCAAATTTTTCAGCTGTGACAAACCAGAAAATATCAGATGTTCCTGCCGTAAGAAACACCACTCTCCACTCTGAATGAAGAAGTGTTAATGGCTGGTAGATTACTTGTGTGGAATTATTTCATTAGGACTTGATCAGATATGTTAGTGTGTTTAGGCCTCTTATTTTTTCTTTTTTTTTTTTTTAATCACTTCCTGACACTGGGCTTTGATTGAATGTATCAACCTCATGTATTTGGTCCTTTAAGAAGTGTGGTCTGAAGGAAGAGATTCCTCTGTGCCTTACATAGTCACCATGTTGTGTTTCTGCTGTCAGTGGAAAAAGGTAGGGATTTTTAGGTCATGATTCATCTAAGCTATTTTGGATGAGAAGACTCCCATTCTAAAAATGCCTATTTATTTCCTCAAACTACAGAGGCCACTGAGCCATTAGCTCAGACTTGTGCATCTGTGTGTGTTCAGATGAATCCCACCCAAGATGGTCTCACAGACACTGGGTACTTTGTTCTTGATGCAAATCTGTTTACAAGTAGAGTGTAACTTTGAGTAACTTAGTGTCTTGAGACCCGTTTTAGGACATTTAAGAGTGGACATGTGCTTTGTTCTAAGTAGACACAAAGCCATATACTTTCCATAGTCACAAGGAGCTAATACGTAATTGGTAGTAGTTATATGCCAGACAAATATATAAAATTTTACGTTTATTTCCTATGTGTTACCTCAAATCCTTTGTAGTGCTACATTTTCAGTAAAGCTTAGGACTGTCTAGATATTCCTGTGTTTCCAGTCCCATGTTTTTTTTAGTTAAAACTCTTTTAAGGTAACCTTTGAAAAGACTTTCAGCTTTGAGGTTCTCAGGAACAATTGGCAAAGTGCTTTGATGTCTTGAAATGCAGTTGTGTATTTGGTGTTCTCAAGGTCTCTTTGAGTTTTATTTAAATGGATAGAGAACTAGATAAGTCAAACTTGAGTCTAAATAAGAGTTTGCTTGGATACTCACGTTAACAAAAGAAACTTTTGAATGTGTTCAAAATTGTGAAGATACAATCAATATGCAAAAATATATGGAGTAAACAATTGCCTGTGTTGGCAGATTGATACAGACTGCTTGAAGAATGTAAAATCTATCTTAAAATTTAACTCTTTATGCCTAGCCTTTAAGAAACTTCCTAGAGTATTCAGATCTATTGGGTTGTTTAATATTCTGCGAAAAATGGTGAGCTGTGTCACTTGGGAATTTAAAGTAATGCTACAATGAAACATTAGAAAATACACAGTAATAATTTATTCTGCAGTGACGGATCTGGAAACTAACTGACATAGAAGGTCTTTCCCAGCTCAAATTTAAACACGTTTGTGATCCTGTGATTTTGAAAACTAATATGTTTCCACCATTAAAGGTCATCTTTTTAGCTAATGATTAAGATGCACTAGCTGCTGCTGCTTTTTGTCTTCAAATATTTGAATATATTTTTTGTCACTTGACTCTGTTTCTACCAAAAATATTTGTAATCCTTTTGCCTCCCAGTTTTTTGGTTTTTGTTCCCCCCCACTCAAAACAGCTGTCTCATTTGCTCAGTTATCTCTCTGCTCTGCTGTCTCTAGGAGCTGTTTGTTGTTTCAGCCACATATTTGTTTGAATCAATGGAATTAATTGAAAGAGACTAGTCTGGACATGGGTAGAATACTGAGGAACCAGGCGCAGTGGAGCATTGCTTTCAATTTTTAATCAGCACCCATATGTAATTTCTTGGGATAAGCATGGGGTTCATCTGAAAAGGCTGCCGCTAAACAAATATTGAAAGAATTAATTGGCAACTTTTGAAGCACCCATGAAATTGTCAGAGAAGAATGTTCTGTGAAGATAGGTATGATTTTTTTTCTCTATCACTTGTAACAGGCATAGAGTTAAAAACATTCTGAAAAAGCAGATAGCTCTTTGATCCAATGAATTTATTTAGCAAGCCGCGGTAGACCAAGAGAGGCTATGTGATTTAATGGTATTTTTAAGAGTTAAGGATTTAGATTTATCAAAGTGGGGAGTGTAAGTCCTCATTTCCAGCAAGGTAGGGGAAGTGCATTTAACTCTTTCTTGTAAGAGTAACTGGTGAACCTTCAGTATGCTATTTCTGTGTCTGAATATATCAATTGCTCAAAACAGCAACATATGTGAACCTTTAGTCTGTGCTTCTGTTGCTCTTATTTGTGGCCTATGAACCAGAGAGAACACACCTCCCCGTGGACAGCATTGTCATTCATGGAGTGGTAGCAAAATTTTAACACATGTGGGGTACTGAGAAATATCAGATATATTAGTCTCCATAGAGCTATCATATATCTAGGCATTTCCCAAAGCACATTGCCTTTTTTTTCCTGGAAATTTTGTAAAGTGGACAAAAAGAAGTATTTAGTAATTTCGCTGCGATTTACAGTGTCTTGGCAATCTGGTTAGAGCAATAGCTGTAGAAGTTCCAGAAGAATGACCACTGATAAGGCACAGATCAGCTGCATCTATTTTCAACCTGCAAATCAAAACTTAAAAACAACAGAAAGCAAGGCTTAATAGGTCCCTAGGAAACAAAATTTCAAAGGTATGCAAGCTCTCTACTATTTCTGATTAGCCTTTCTCTTTCTCAAGAGCCTCATAAATTTCTCTGTCCCATTAACTGAAACAGTCTCCTTATGTAACAAAACTATCCATATAGGTGTACTTGCATTTTTTGATTAAATTGTATTTTCTTGGCCACTTGTTTCATAGTATATCTAGAACATGAGAATACGCTTTCTATCTTCCCCTTCATTTCCAGCTCAGTGCTGTCTTTTTTTCTTATATTCCATCTGGATTATTAGGGTGTGCAGAATATGTATCTTTCTTCTTTTTCAAGGTAGCTATTTTGTTGTACATGCAGTGTTGCTATGGTAAGCTATTTTACATGTATGCAAATAAGGAATATTCATTCTTCCTATTGATTCCCAAACATTATGAATGTAACATTTACACCATACTGTTTTCTTGAGGAGACTTCGTATCTATTTCAACAGTACAGAGGAACATTCAAAACGACTTTGCACAACAATGGAGAAATATCCCACTGAAATTAGAGATGGAATTGAAATAAACTATTGAAGCTGGAATTTGTCCAGTGCAGCACCTCTGCAGAAATGATATAAGGCATATTGAAATGTAGAAATTTTGTGTAGCGCTCAAAAGATTGCATATGTAACAGGATAGTGTAGGGTAAGATAACCAAATTTCATTTAGGTCTGGTGCTCAGTTATGTACCCTGGCGCAGAGTACTGTGCATGCAACAAAACTGTCATCCTTTGCATCAAATCTTTAGGAGAGACTGTAGTAAAAAGCTGGACTATCAAAAAATATACTTTGTACTCCCTTTCTTGTTCTCTCTATACTTCTAATGCTCAATGGCCAAAGAATTGGATTATGGAAGAAAGAAGGGATTCCTCTCTGGTACTAGTTACAAGTTTGAAATAAAATTGATGTGTAATAGCAGCTCTAAATTCTGTGCATAACATTCAGACTGTTTGATGGAGGTTGTTATGAAAAATAACAAGGATTTGAGAAAGCCAAAAGGATTTGAGTTGCTGTACCAGTTATAGCAATGATTTCAGAGAATATCAGGGTCTAGAACAGTCTCCTTTAAACAAAATTATGTTTTTATATAGTATTATATAAAATATTAATATACTATTTTTAACTTTTCTAAGTCACTATGTGAACCAATGTTAATTTGTGCATGCAGTCTGATGTAGAGACAATAAGCATCCTGCTTTGCAGATCAGCATTGCAAGAATATAAGTATTATATTTCCCCTTTATTTTTTTCTTTAATGTGTACAAATCTGAAAATAAATGTTTTCATTTGCATTGTCTAGAGCCAGGAACAATGCAAACAATTGTAATTCTATCCTCAGTGACAATGTGGTGACTCCAACATAGCATTCTGTGCTGAAGAAGTGTTTTGCCCTATGAAGAAATGCGGAGGACAGAATGATAACACTTACAGAAATAATACAAAATGTTTCAGCCACACATACACTTAACAAAGGAAGTATCATCTCTGGACTTGTCCTTATGTGGTTGCTTTTAATCTCAGTAAACACCATTGCATTGATTAGAGTTCTGTACACTGCAGCTTTTTGTATTGCTGTGAATCAGGAGTGTGTTTGGACCAGTTTTACTGCTGTTTGGACCAGAAGTAATTTTGTATTAGAAGTAATAATTCTATAGGCAAGTCTCACTGCTGAGAGGTATTCTGTTGGCTTACCACTGCTTTCCTAGGCTGAATTTATCTGGTACAGGCAAGACTTTCTATGGCACTTCTATCATACATGTTTGCAGAGAACAGGCATTGGCTTCTCACTCTGAATGCTAGCTAAAAGCAGTGTTCTTTGTCATTGCTCTTAAATCTTCCAAGAGTCAATATCATCTTCTTTTCCTGATAACTCTTTGTGTGCCTGATCGTTATGTTTGCAATTAGACCCGTACAGGTAACCTAAATGCTTTCTTCCTCTCTGAAAAAATTACAAAGAAAGCTAAGGAGCTTTCATGATTAGAGGTAAGCTTTTTTTGAGGTCATTGTGAAGCTATTGCTATGGGTAAGTTATTAAAACCACACTGAGGTGCAGCATCACCTAGAAGTTTCATAGGAGCATATCAAGAATGGAAGGTACATCTCTAGTGTCCCTGAACTGCCCATCTTCAACTTGGAGCTGAATAACTTTGCAAAATTTTGCAAGATGTCAGTGGTGAGCCTCATTTGTATTGCAATAGCTTGAAAAATCAACCCGAAGGACAGTGGGGCAGAGGACACCTTGCACAAGTATGTGCCCCACTGCTCCTCTGAAGAGTGTCATGTGGCCTTGACACTCTCCCACCTCTTCTCTCAGCCATGCTGCCATCCCTGGCAACACTGATGGGCAGGAACTAAGGCTGGTTTGTATCTTGCATTTGCTTTAGCTGTATACTGAGATTTACAGCTGATACTTGCTTTTGGTTCTGGCATGGACACTATTGTGTTTGACAGAGGTGAACAGGTATCATGTTCAATTTCTGCTCCCACTCAGCCCTCAAATTCTGCATCACCATTATAACTGCATGCAAAGTAGCAGCTCCATTTTGATAATGAGGTGTTAACACTGAAAATTGGTATGGTTTCCCTTTAACATTTGTGTGGCCTTTCTTATCAGCATACCAAGAAAATAACTTCTGTATCAATATTTCCAGAAATGCTTTAATAAAAACGTAACCCTCAAATGCTCTTAACCACAAATACCTATAAGTGCAGTTGATAATACCCAGGGTGCAGCTCAGTAGGTTTATCCTACACACAAACAAGAAAAATTGAAAAGCACAAATTACAGCCACAATCTCATACCTGCACCTGCCTCAAGCTCACTGCAAAGTTGTTTTAATGGTGTGGCAAAAGTTAAGGATGTGCATGTGAGCAATGCAATAAAATTCTGAAAAAGAGAGTCATCTGTGGGGACTCTCACATACCCCTTGTCCTTGCCGACAATAACTACAACAGAACAGCATCTTGGTGTGCAACCTCCTAGGGACCCATCAGAATGCACCTTATGAGGGCATGGAGCTTTGATATAGGAGAAGGCCACTGATAATGGGAAGAGATCCAGGGGGGGAAAAAAAAACAACAAAAAAACCACAAAACAACCCCCCCCCCCCCAACAATTTATTATCTAGATTTTTTCCTAAGGCTGTAGAGCTACTTCTTCCCTGTAGAACCATGAAAACTGACCAAGACACAGTAATTGCTTGCAACTCTCCTTCCCTGCTCCCCAACCAGGTTGACTTGAAACATCCAGATTCTCAAAAGATATTTGTATCTATCTTCCACCAAATATTTAGTGAATGTGCTACTTAAGAGAAAAGAATAATAACAACAAAGTTAAAAAAAAAAAAAAAAAAAAAGAAAGAAAGAGGCCTTCAGAGAGCTTGAAGGTGCAGATTGCTTCCTGAAATCCTATCAGTGTAAATTTTTCAAGAGCTACCTCTGTTGACAATAAGGGCAGTATAGAAGGGATAGCTCTGGTTAATTCTCAGAATATAATCTGGGTTTGTCTGACCCTGCTAGCCTGTGAGTAACCTGTAGCTCATAGTGAAGTGAAACAAAAAGTTCTTTCAGGCACATTTCACCTGAATTAAGCCCACCTGAGTAATAGAGGTACCTAAACCAGAAGCTTAATCACCCCAAATACCTTCCATAGCATGTCTCTAGACAAGCAATTTAGCAATCTCCAGTCAGAAATAGTTCTGCAAAATATTTTCCTCTTTGTGTCATGTAATGAGAAAGTCTAGGGATGCTCCTAGCTTGGATAGTTTCCTCACTTCCTTTAGGCCTGTGTTTGCAGTGCAAAATGCTTAATCTGCCAGACTATTTTATTATGAGTACCTGTAAACGGTTAGAGATTATTACTGAAGGACTGTTATGTGTCTGTTAAGGGAATAAGATTGTAAAAAAAGCTCTAACTCATATGGCCTTTTACATTTGCAGAGGACCTAGTAAAATCTATGTCATTTAGTGTCTGATTGTTAGGATTTCTAGGACCTTTTGGATATTTTATTCTGTGATTGCGTGTATGTTAAATATCAGTATAAAATGGTGAATAATAGATTGGGTCCCACTGTAAAAAAAAAAAAAAAAAAAAAAAAATTGCCAGCCAAGAGCATTTAATTACAGCTGTTTATTTTGAAAAAGCTGAATATCATGGAACAATGTGCTGAATGGAATAAGCAAGAATTGCCACCCTGTGCTTTGCATGTTAAAAGTAATGAGGGCAGTCCAAACAAAATTATTTGCATTCTGTCCATCTTTGGCTTGAAAACACCATACAGTTCTACAGAATAGCTTAATTGCCTAGTATAGCATAATTATCAGGCATCGGGAGTAATGTAATTTCCATGTCTGACCATGAAATGAACCAGGGAAACTGCTGGGTTTTAACAGCTTGGTTTTGACTTATCTGAGCTTTAGAATTGTTCTAAGTGTAAATCAAGATGTTGATTGCTTCAGCTGTACTCGATGTTTCATCTTCCTGCATCCTGGCATGATGGATCTGTGGATTTTGTGGATCCCCAAAACCGTTAGATGGGGGGAATCGCAGAGTGTGCCTGTGAGGCTGTGGGTAGGGGTGGGAAGGGTCTGCGCCCAAAAACCATGTCTGGCTCTGTCCTGCTACACCTCAGCCTCTGTGGAAACGGTGAGAAAAGCTGTGTGTGCCTGGGAAGGTTATAGCATAGTGCTGAAGCTGATCTGCTGCTTAAGCCAATAAAGATTCTAAGTTATGGATTAACAGTGCAGTTTTAATGAATAACTTCTATTTTCTGGGCAATTAACATGCATTACAGTCTTCTTGTTTATTTCACTGACTTCCCCAGAATATTCTAAATAATAAATAGAAAGATGGTCTCCAAACATTTGAGTCTACTTTGGTGAGGGTATTTGTACTGTATTTGTACTATATTTGTACTATAATGCTTACCTGTGTCACTTGCAGGAGGAGGTGGTTCTCAAAAGTTAGAATAGCAAATCAAATTGATTATATGATTAGGTGAGATGTATCAGGCTAAAGCTGTGTTTGGGAAATAAGCTTCTGTCTGGGTATGTGGTAGGTTGTCTAGTAGCTTCGTGTACAATTGTTTATACTCCTATGATTTCACAAGGCAGATGCACTTTCTGTTTGCTTCTAGCTGTTTTTGCAACAGACTTGTCCTTATTGCATGGTTAGTCCTTAGTTGATATCATGTTCAAATGTATGTGAAGATAAATATGGATAAGAAATAGATGCCTCACATTGTAGTGTTGAGGATAGCTACAGTTTTATTCCTTGTTGGAACTCTCTTTGGTCTGAAGGAGAAATTGTATCTCGTAGGGTAACACGCTGTCAGTGTTCCTTCGTATCAATATTGAGTCCTTGATTTTTGTCTCACTCTTTTTGGTTAATCCCAAGAGTTAGGTTGTAGAATCACCCAACGTGTGGTAATATGCTAAGTCTTTCTCCCATTCGTGACTGGATGACAAAAAGAAAGCTTGCAGTTTTAGTGGTAGGACTAAGTATACTGTTTTTTTGTTTGGTTGGTTTTGATTCAATGTTATTCATAAAAGGAGAACCCTCCCTGGACCATAGCGTGTTTTTCCTTTAAGTCCCAGGTGAAAAATGCAAATATGAGAATACTCAGAGAAATCCAAGATACCATCAACAACCAAGCCAAAAACTAAGCAGCATGAGTTGTTTGGCATGGTATGAGCCCAGTGATATCTTCCATTGAAAAACATAATTGGCTTCCACTGCAAATACAGAGGTTAGTTCAGATCCTCCTAGAAAGAGCTGTCAGACTTGACTGTCAGTTCAGAGTCTTTGTTTCTGAACCTCATGGTTAGGCACCTAGGGGGGGGAAAAAAAAGATGCCTAAATAAGGATTTATTAATATAAATCCAATATTAATATATTATAATATATGTATTATTTTAACATAAATCCCTTAACCAAGGAATCAGGCCCAGCCAGCACAGG
>NW_010515563.1:0-45528 GCF_000687285.1 Phaethon lepturus
CGGGGTGTCGGGGGTGGAAGGTGGAAGCGGGATTGTCCTGGTCGTGTTTTCCACCTTCAATGGAATGACTGGATTTAATTGCCACCCTCCGTCTCCAGTAAACATACAAGTGGCTCATATGCATGAAGACATGGGATTTTTTTTCAAGCGAAGGGATAGACTTTCAGCCTTACCATACTAGGACTTTCGGTAATTTTCCAAGCTTTTGTATATTTAATCATCTTGAAATGCAGGCAATGATTGCCCTACAGCCTGACTAGTGTCTCAAGAGCAGAACTAGTTCTCAACCATAATAGCCTCAAGTCCAGCTATGTCAAGCACCTACAACTCCAGCTGATTTCATCGAGAGCCGCACATGCCAGCAAGCCCTTAAACAAGCCCCTTGAGAGAAGGAGAGATAAGGACCTAAATGAGGGGTCCCCTCTGCACAAAATCGTAAGTGCAGATTGTTTCTGGAGCAAGTGCTGGTTTCTGTGGCTTCCTGGTATGGAAGTTTTTCATGGGAGAATAATGTGGGAGATGTGGCAGAGTGCTTACAGTGATAGTACAAGTAAGTATAAATTATTTGTGTTTTACGCCTACAAAGGCAGTGTTCTCAATTATTAAAAAAAGAAATGTTTATCTCCCAGAAGTAGAGAAGCAAAGACAGGGAAAAAAAGTAGAAGGTGCATCTACTTTGTTTCACATTTTCCATGTTAGTAAATGACAAAGCAGTTTGCACTTGCTGCCTTGGCTTCAGGTATCAAGTAAAACATTTCTGAGTTTCTTTTGAAGTATATTAATAAAAATAATAAAACCAACACACATCTTGGCTTTTCAGCAGTGCCCTCTACTTAAGGACCCAAAAGTATTTTGCAAACAAAAATAGCTAAAGCTTTTCCAGCTTAAAGATTAATTTTGCCCGCACATAAATTATCACGACTTTTACTGTCATGACTTTTACTTTTACTGTTGAGACACTCCACATGTACAACTGGGAAAAGAAATCACAGACAGTTTAAATGCACAACTTCAATTAGGAAAAAACCAAAATAAAACCAGACCCATTCTTCTTGAAAAGTTTTCCAGTTAATACTGTGAGAGGACCTAAGATAACTAGGACTTGATAGATGCTAGAGGGAAAAGCATTCTTTTTCTATTTACTCTGTTTAAGCAGCCCAGCTTTGTAGAGAAAAAGCACAGGGTGCTCTGTGCCCCGTGCACATGCAGGCATGGTCTGGATCCCCTCCACCAACTCTGAACTGTTGGTCACTTGTCAAGGGGTTGCACACCACCTTCCTACTGCTGGGAGGAGAACAAACAGCTGGAGAGAGCAAAAAGATCTGCCGAGAAAAAGGCTGACACGCACCCGTTATCAGACACCAGAGAATCCAATGGCGCTGATGTTTCACTACTTCCACTGCTCACAGGACAACTTGTTTAACACTTGCTTTTTTTTGCAATGCCTGGAGGCCAACAAATTCAGGACTTCTTTGCACAAGGCAATGCATGAACACAGATCCCACCCCCAAAGAGCTTCCAGCTCACAGTACAGCAGCCAAAAGCACTCCCCGGGACACCCTGGGCCCACTGTTGTCGCTGGGGATGCTGCCTTTGCTTTCAGCAAGGGCTAGGATTTCATCCCCTGTGGCTCCAGAGGGTCACATTTTCCCACTCATCAACACAGCTGCTTTCTGAGGAAGACCGATTTTTCAACATGGGGTGGTATTACTGAAAAACCATAAAAAGTTGCCAGGAAAAATCAAGGACTGTAAATGCACTGCTGTCCAGAGCTGACTACATTTCAAATAGGTTTAATAAAACATGAAGATGAAAAGAACACTGAAGAGTGAGTCAGACCAGTTGTTTCCTTCCCTTTCACCCTGCCATCTCTTGTCTTTCTGTCCTCCCCAGTTCTGTCCATCTCTATCATATCAAACATTAACTACTTCCTTCTATTTTCCAGGTTTGTCTTCTTTTTCACCCCAAATCTCTTGTTGACTATCAACATCCACCAGCCTTTGATGCCACCTTCTGTCTCTGACCTGCTGCAAGCTGAACTGCTACACTTCTACATCCTTCCTACTCCTGAAAGCAACTCCGTGAATAAAGGCCTGGAGCCTATTGCTCTTCCCTCATTTCAGGGAAACACCTCCAGGAATGGACTGCAAAGTCCTGTTGCCTCTTACTTGTTCTCTCTTTCTCTGGTCTGTGAACCCTAAAGTCTCTTCTGCATACTTGCACACCTTTGGCAAGCAGGAAACCCTCACTACCAGCACCACCCACCTATCCAGCTGTGTGGTGCCTAGGACATTTAGGTCTCCCATTAGGATGGGACGATGGCTCATGTTTCCTGCATGCAGGCTCCAATAACTAGGATACATAAGTACTGGGGTTTTGGAAACAGTTCCTGGCCTGTATTGAACAGTCCCTGCACCAAGTTGTGCCTAAGCCCTATATGGACAGTGGTGTAGGCCAAAACTGTGCCAAAAACTGTCCTAACAATAAACAGTGTGGACAACTGTGTGCCAGCACTCAACCCTCCTGCCACGGCTATGATTAGCTCACTAAGATAGACGTCCTCTGTGATATAAAGAAATCCTTTGTTGGTTGACTTGATCATGGCCAAAGACCATAAGCTGCCACCAGGACTTGGCTTTGGCCAGAACTTCCAGCTGATGCCAACAAACCCAGTCCTATTTGGATGTCTTTCATGCAATGCTAATACAGGCATGCATCCATCTCTGAAGAATAAAATACAAGGGATGGAGCCTGGTGTGTGAAATCAGTGTCCACAAGGCTGTTCATCCTCTTCAAGAGCTGACACGTTAAGACAACTGAATAGAAGGAATTCATGGCAATTTGCTCACACAAAAAAATCCAAGAATAGGACTTCGTCTTGTCCTGAAATCCAAGGAAGATACAACAGCAGATGTCTTTCATCTATATGACCTTTTCCACTAAGACAAAAGGGAGACAGGATATTAAATCACAGTTTAAGATTTTTATGACTCTTGGCAAGCATTTATTTATTATGGGTTTGTTTGTTTTGGGACTTTGTTTTTAGGCGAAGGGCTGTTATTTTTTGCACTTTTCATGGAACCTCAGCTGAAACACCATAAAAACGTCTGAGACTAATTTCTTTTGACTGGTTTGCACATTTTCAAAGTCACAAGCTGACTCCCCTTCCAACTCACATAGTTCAAACCAGTGTGTTTAAACCAGGACAACCATGTGACATGAAGACAGCAGTTCATTTTTCACAAAGGCATGGAAAACCTTGATCACACAGAATCACTAAGGTTCGAAAAGACCTTTAAAATCATCACGTCCAACCATCAACCCAACACCACTATGCCCACTAAACCATGTCCCAAAGTGCCATGTCCACACGTTTTTGGAACACTTCCAGTGACAGTGACTCCACCACCTCCCTGGGCAGCCTGTTCCAATGCTTGACCACCCTCTCAGTGAAGAAATGTTTCCTAATACCTAGTCTAAACCTCCCCTGGCACAACTTGAGGCCATTTCCTCTCATTTTCTTGATAGTTGCTTGGGAGGAGAGACCAACACCCACCTCGCCACAAGCCCCTTTCAGGTAGTTGTAGAGAGCGATAAGGTCTCCCCTCAGCCTCCTCTTCTCCAGACTGAACAACCCCAGTTCCCTCAGCCGCTCCTCATAAGATTTGTGCTCCAGCCCCCTCACCAGCTTTGTTGCCCTTCTCTGGACACGCTCCAGCACCTCAATGTCCTTCTTGGAGTGAGGGGCCCAAAACTGAACACAGGATTCAAGGTGCGGCCTCACCAGTGCCGAGTACAGGGGCACGATCACTTCCCTACTCCTGCTGGCCACACTATTCCTGATACAGGCCAGGACGCTGTTGGCCTTCTTGGCCACCTGGGCACACTGCTGGCTCATGTTCAGCCGGCTGTCAACCAGCACCCCCAGGTCCTTTTCCGCCAGGCTGCTCTCCAGCCACTCCTCCCCAAGCCTGGAGCATTGCATGGGGTTGTTGTGACCCAAGTGCAGGACCCAGCACTTGGCCTTATTGAACCTCATACAGTTGACCTCAGCCCATCGATCCAGCCTGTCCAGATCCCTCTGCAGAGCCTTCCTGCCCTCCAGCAGATCAACACTCCCACCCAACTTGGTATCATTGATAGCACATGCAGTTACATTAGGGGGACAGCAAATCCTTTAACCGGCAGATCTAGATCAGGAAACATGCTGAAAGGCCGTAGCATGTCCGATGCAAATCCCTCATTGATTACAGTGGAGAACCCAGTGACAGCAGGACATAGCACAAGGAATGTGAGAGAAAGCACAGATTAACTGCATTTGACTCCTTAATTTGCTTACACCCTTCACTAAAGAAGATCTCTCCCTAGCATGCTCATCTTAGCTTACAGATGACTAAGCAGATGTGAGGATAGTGATGCTACTAGGAAAGATAATCCAGAAGAAAGGACATTAACCTCAAGCTCGGAGAGGATTAGTTTTAAGTCTTTCTTCTAGCACAGATTTCTCACACGATTTTAGGCAAAGAGTTAGGCTATATAAATAGCCTGTATAAATACCTTGTGAAACAAAGACTCCGGCTCATGATCACAGATGGACTCAGGTGAGACGGTTGAAGCAGTTATGGGTCTGCTCACCTAGCCCCTCTGCCAGGGGCTATTACCCTTGCGGAGCGTAAGATTTAATGGGCTGTGCTCCTAATTCACAGCTGCTGAAATTCACATTATCATAGCAGGCTATAAACCGTGACTGCAGATCCATGTCCTAGCTACAGCTACCTACGATCTCGAGTCAGAGCCCTTCATCTTGCCCTCAAGCAGTTCCTAGCACATTACATGAACCAAGAGTATTTCCTAAACCTCCGTTTGACATTGATGGGTCTAAATACATTAAAGACTGGGAAGCCCTAAAATAATATGGAAATTTTCAGTGGAACACGTTTCCCTCAGAAAATGCCAATCAGGCATAAGTAAATGTTTCACAGATGTGTCAATTCTGATAACTTTTTTTAAAAATAAAAGAAGAAAATTAAAGAGGTTTTCAATAAGGATAAATAGCTTGTTTTAGCTTTTGATTTCAAACTATTTTTCACCCCTCTTAAAATACTGCATTATACCATACTGAATAAAATAAAAACATAATTATCATTTATTAGCAAATGAAACATGCTGCCTGAATTCAAACATATTTCTTAGATTTATTTTTTTATTTTTCACAGCCAGTTAGAAATATTTGCATTCCCTTTGTCTTCGAATAGAGATATGTTTTTTTGAAATTTGGGAAGAAAAACAAATAAACAAACACACACACCCAAAACAGGACAAGAGCAAAACTTTTGGGCCTCAAAACCTCCCTAAGGCCCTCAACTCTCGCAATTGTGAGGGCAGGTGAGGACAGGCTGGAACTCCGCGTGTTCCTTCTGAGTGACTAAAACACGACATGGGCCAAATGCAACCACATGATACTTCCAAAACGAGAACACATATGGCTGAGCATTTCTGAAAAGTCAAAATCTGCTTATGTTGAAATCAATGGGCGTTTTACTCTTGACTTCTGTGCAAGCAAGGTTAAGTCAACACTGGATAAGACGGGAAAATCCCAATCAGAGATCAAGCACAGCATTCTCCCTAAAGATTATTCACAAAGTGTGTGTAGACGTCATGAGAAAACAGAAGGTGCTACAGAGCTGCTATTTTTAAGCTGAGGGTGAGAAAATAGGCACTGAAGTGTAGAGCATAACTTCTTACGTTGCTTTGCCACCATTCTTGTTAAGGAGCACAGGGAAATTTTTTTTTTTAATTTGAAAAATCATAATTATCTCTGTTTCTTCAGTTCAGAATAGGCTTATTTTTCTAATTTTATGTCAATTTTTACAGTTTTTTGAAATACTTCTGAATTTTCTGAAACTCTTTCCAAATAGTTTTTCTAAGACCCACCCAATTTTCAGAACCACCAAAAATGCCCAAGAATACTTCTTTAAACTACGTAGAAGACATCAGAAGATATATTCTCCAGTCCCCTGTCTTGTACAGAATTTAAATCAGGTCCTAGCTACCTGCAATGCTTTTGCAGAATTGGATACTGTGTCTACCTTCTTTGGCAAAGAGCAATCAATCTGGAAAAGCCAAGGCAGATGCTGAAGTGGATGACAAGGAGCATCTGTGCACAAAGACGTAGACCAGTTCTAATCACCAGCATTGCAGGACCGTAATCCTCAAATCCAGCCATGAGCAATTATCAGTATAAGAGCATAATTTATTCCTTGTAGTCAGATACAAGATGGATATCCCATTGCACACTAGTTAGATTGTTATACTCATTTTAGAAGGCTTAGCAAGACCACTTACCATGTATGAAACAGTACTAATAGCAGGCAGTCTGAGCCATCAGATGAGTTCAACGAAGGGCTTCACTAAGTTAGCAATGTGCTCTCATAATGCATGGCGTCAAAAATGCTGGCATGTAAATGAAAATGGAGCGGCTTCTTGGACTTTCGATGCCAAAACCCTCATGTACTTCAAATCTCTCACCCAACATAGAGAGTCTCATGCATGCAAACTTTTGGAGTATGTCACTTATTTCACCAGTGGAAAGAAAACACAAGCAATAAAAATGTAGGAATTCTTAACACAAGCACCTTAGATTAATATTTATCTGATGGCACTCAGGAGTAGTCCTGTCTCAATTATTCTTAGTAATTCCCACGACCCACCTGTCTGACAATTAACAGGGAAAAAACCCCATAGCCACCATTTCAATAAATGCACTAGCAGTTCACAGTTTGTAAGCGACAGAGCCTGATCTAATAGCCGGGACTTTCATTGGCTATCCACTTGGGGTGATGTTCTCCAAGTACCATCTCCTCCTTCCCTGTTGCTGCTTTTCCCATCCCCATACTGGCCAGCCTCAGCCGCCCGGTTTGTGAAGCTGGACAAAAGCAGCCACTCAGTGTGGCTTGGCCCGGGAGTGTGGCTTGGCCGAGGCGTAAAACGTATCAGCAAGGAATTTGTTTTTGCTTAGCCCAGCAGTCGCAAGCGCAACTGCAACACCCGCGATTAGGGCTTGCGGAGAACACACATCGTTACAGCTTCACCCTTGGGCATTCACCAAAAGAGAGATTTGTTTTTCTAATTGGCTCAATATTTTGAGAAGGTAAATGGTGAATAATAACAGCCGGCCGAGGCGTAAAACGTATCAGCAAGGAATTTGTTTTTGCTTAGCCCAGCAGTCGCAAGCGCAACTGCAACACCCGCGATTAGGGCTTGCGGAGAACACACATCGTTACAGCTTCACCCTTGGGCATTCACCAAAAGAGAGATTTGTTTTTCTAATTGGCTCAATATTTTGAGAAGGTAAATGGTGAATAATAACAGCCTCGGCAGCAATATGAGACAGAATGAAAGCAATACAAACTACCCACTTACGCTCTAGGCTTCATGGCGTGAGCCACGTGCTGATTGACTTCCAACCCAAGGAGGAAACTGTTCTGCAGAAGACATCCTCCCTCGCAGTGCTGCGGGGAGCGCCCAGGGACACCTCTTTTGGCTTTGGTCACCTCATTTGGCTTTTGGCCTCAGCGAACTATGGTATATTTCTGTACAACTACAAACCTCATTCGCAGAGCAGTAAGTTTCCTGCAGAGTTAGGAACTCACTTCCTTTATTGCAAAGAAGAAATAAACAGTTCTTTGAGGGAAATGGCAGTATTTGATTTGCATGAGCTGGATGCTGTTCCAAAGTTTATGCTAGGTAAAACATTAATTTCTGCAAAGCACTTCCTCAACAAAAGCAGCTTTATGATTTTTTTCAGAAATTCTTAAGCCTATATACTTGGTCCTCTCAAATACAATTAAAAAAAAAATCAAATAGCAACATCCATCATTAGGTTAAATACAATTGGTCATGCTTAACCTCTGATAATTTAACCATGCAGAGTACCTTTTACTCATAAGAGCTGCAGTAAATGTAATGCAATCTGTAAATATCACTGAGGCCACTGATGGCTGAGCTGCGGAGTTTGACCTCTAGGCTTCTGACTTAAATGTCCTGGGTTACGAGCACAGCATGCTGCAGCCACTGACTGCTGCTGGGGCTCAGCGCTGACAGATGTCCCTTTCCAGATCCGAAAGGGAGAATGAATGAAAAGCCTCCACGTCGCTCATGGCTGCCAAACAGCGCATTTTTAAATGCAACTGAGAGTCACATCCTTCTACAGCCTGCTGATACAGCTCCAAATATCTCTCCTGCAAGCAGTCTACCACCTCCTTTTTCTATGCGTGCCATTGTTTCAGGTCTTTTTGCTTTTCTGCAAAAGCGCAGAGCCTTCTCGCCTCAATGCCAGGGACATAATTCTGCTGTTTGCAGGGCGGAGTGTGACCTCAGTCTTCTGCTCTCCCCGAAAGAGCATATCTTCCATTGACGTCAAGGGCTCTGCATGCGAAGGGAGGGAGATAAGCGTACTGAAGGCAAGATCTGCTCCGTGAATGAGAATGGAGAATTTTTGCTGTAGGAATTTACAAGCCTCTCACAGTCTCCTCTCTTCATTAAAGCCAGTGGGATTATTACACAGATTCAGCTGCTGAGTCCTGGCTATCGGAAAGCTGCCTCATGCAGGGCTCTGCTGTTAACCCATCCCCATTGTTTGGGCAAGACAAAAACCACCATTATCTGAAAAAAGCAGGTCAGATGTAAAAAGGGTTGTGTCAGAGGGGAGTTGCTGACAGCTCTCTGTATGGCGTGTCACACCTGCGAGCTCTGAGGAGCTCTTAAAAAAACCTACATCCTGCTTGTGGTGCAGATTTTATGCCATACGGACCCTTGGCTTAAATTAGAAGGGTTTACACCCAGCCTTTACCACTGCTTTCCTGAGAGAAAATATGGGCATGTGTACGGGGCTCAGCACAGTGCCACAGACCAGCTCTGCATGAATCAGGAGCGTGAGCATGTAGCGCAGGGCAGAGCAGGCACCCTGCGAGGGCTCCCCGGGAGCCGAGCTGCGCTAAGAGCCCCCGCTAAATCGCCTGGGCACACCACCACCCTGACGTGGCACTGCTGTTCATACGTCTGCAGCAATCCTGGCCTGTGCAGGCTCAGGGACCTTTGCATCTTTCCACACCTCAAATACTGTGTTCGGTTTTGGGCCCCTCACTACACAAAGGATGTTGAGGTGCTGGAGCGTGTCCAGAGAAGGGCAACAAAGCTGGTGAGGGGTCTGGAGCACAAGTCTTATGAGGAGCAGCTGAGGGAACTGGGGTTGTTCAGTCTGGAGAAGAGGAGGCTGAGGGGAGACCTTATCGCTCTCTACAACTACCTGAAAGGGGCTTGTGGTGAGGTGGGTGTTGGTCTCTTCTCCCAAGCAACTATCAAGAAAACGAGAGGAAATGGCCTCAAGTTGTGCCAGGGGAGGTTTAGACTAGGTATTAGGAAACATTTCTTCACTGAGAGGGTGGTCAAGCATTGGAACAGGCTGCCCAGGGAGGTGGTGGAGTCACCATCACTGGAGGTATTCAAAAAACGTGTGGATGTGGCACTTTGGGACATGGTTTAGTGGGCATGGTGATGTTGGGTTGATGGTTGGGCTTGATGATCTTAAAGGTCTTTTCCAACCTTAATGATCCTGTGATTGTGTGATCATGCTCCACACCATGTGCAGACCTGCCCAGCGTCAGCAAAGGGATAACAGCCTCACCTGCCAGAATGGTTCCCTCTGCAGGGGAGCTTCTCAGCCTCACTTTGTCTGTTCGTAGCTCCTCTGGGACCCAAGAACTTGAGTTGCCCAGTTTAGACACACCCTAGCACCCTCAGAAATGCACCCACAGAATACAGCACTCTGCATGAACACCAGTCTTTTGAGAAAAGCTGCTTATTACAAATAGCATTACAGCAACAACAGACCAACGGCACGATCTGATTACACTATGGTGTACGTTTAACCAGGATTATCTAAAGTTAAGTTTGTGTGTAAGCTTTCCCATATTCTCACACACAATGCTGTCCCACACTTACTTTTGTGCTGCTTTGCCGCTTTGGTCGAGTATGTTTTATCTTCACTTTATCAAGTGCCACTTCTACAGGTGTCGTAGTTGTAAAGTAATGATAGCTGCACATCACTAGGGAGTTTTGGCCATAAGCAAAAGGCAACATGCATTAGAAAAGATGTGTGTATAATAGCTCCATCCCAGTTTTCTGTAGCAAAATCTGGAGGGAAGGGAATGCTGTCAGTATGGCAGCAAGTACAGCCAGTGATTTTCATGGCTGGACTGCTGTACCTGGTAGAACATTGTACTAGAAACTTCTGTACATGAGGCCTAGGTAGGACCTCTGAAGAAAGTGATGCCCGTCTGTGTAGACGGTGTGTCACATTACAGAATTTAAGAAATATTAGTGACTGTACACTTAAAGGCCGAGTGAGGACGCATAGACAAAAGGTGAACCTTCAGTCTGACCTCTCGGACTTTCCAGTGTTACACACCAGCACAACTAACCTCGCACGTGCTGTCAAAGGCTGTAAGGACTGGGAAGCAGGGCTGGTTTATGAGTTCATGGATGAATTATATTCCACAAAGCAAAAAACACCCCTTGCTTAGACAAAAGGAAAACATTGTGAATGAAATATGAATGGACAGAAACTTATAAAGGCCCTTACCAGCTCAGCCTACTTCAGGGTCAAAGCTCATTCATAAACGTTTTGGCATCACAAAGGAAGGAACAAGATACCCGTTTACAGCCCAGAGCCTCCTCCTTTCTGGTTTTCCTCCAGCCTAGACCGACTGGGCCAGGTATGTTAGAACAACATAGTAAACGATCAGCTCTGATATACCTAAGACAGTGCTGATGTGGTTTTCAGATGATTCATCACATACACAGCAGTAAGTTACCGGTTAAAGTTTCTCAGCTTCAATCACACATTTGTTTCTGCTTGATACTTCAGAAAACAGCATTTGAAAATGCCTACTTAAGTGTTTAATATGAAGCCGGGGAGGAGCCAAATGATAGATCATATCCTGAAGTACAAGATCTCATTTTCAATTTTCTTACTCTTCCTACACAAAACCACAAACTTTATAAATCATGATAGTACCAAGGTTTTTCAAAATCTTCCTACAAAAATATGACTCCCAGACAAAAAGCTGCAGCAGTGAGTTCCCCAGGTTGACTGCTCTTATGTATTAACTTTTTTCAAACATTAAGTATCACTTTGTTCTTTTCAGCATATCAGAGTATGTTTAGAAGATCGAAACAAGAAGGAAAAAAGTGAAGCTAAAGCTTCAGTATGATTTTATGCAGTATTTTTTCTATTCTCTAGTTACTTTTTTTTTAAAAAAGGGCACATATTAATTTCCAAAATATTCCAATCAAATTAAGGCATTTCCTCCAGTTCTCCTTTTTTTCCCCTCCCCTTAAGATTTCACATAAACTGCTGGTTGTCTAGATGCCAGGGGAAATCAAGAATTAAAATACAGAGCCATCCAAAACATCCTCAAGACCGTAGTCTGACACTGTGGTTTCTGTCAGTGACCACACTTTCATCTTATTGGGATGCTCTTGAAAAAAACTACTGCTGTCAGAAGCAAAACCTGTGCCCAATTCATGGAATACATGAATGCAATATAAACCCTCACAGGCCAAGAAATTCCACAGACACCGCACGGATTAGCTGTGATAACATCTTTTCCCATAATATTGAACTGTGACAGAAATAAAAGATGAATGTTTTTAACATTTAAAAATCCAGGGCCAGCCCAGCCCCCGAAGTAGGGCAGTGCGTGCACGCTGCACAGGAAGAAGCTGCCAAAAAGCTGGCTTGCCTCATAGTGGAAAAAGCTACCTCACCTACAGAGATCTTAGGAGGGCACAGAGTCTTCACAGCAGTACAGCATCATCTCTTTCACGCTTGCTGCTCTTGCACCTCAGCTCTTGGAGACCTATGCTTCAGGCACACATCAGCAGAGCAGCCCTTGGGCTTCTCTAATTTGGTCCTTAGGATGGGACTAACACAGTGCAGATCCAGGGAGGGGAAGCTTTGAATCCGTGTCGTACCCATCTCCACATTTTCCTGCTGCTTTAAAACCCTCTCAGCCACACGTGAGATCCTGTTTCTCAAGAACATAACAGATGACGACAGTGATAGCTGGAGGACGTCAAATGGGTTCCTCGTTGATTTAAAGAAATCCCATAAGTAATTTGATTCGCAGGTTATACTTTTTCTATTCCAGTTCTCTTGCCTTTGCATGGCAAGCACTGCATCTCCTGATGGCATAGGACATTCCCCATAGGGCTTCCCCAACTTCCCTCCTGTCACATTGGTCAGTGCCATGAGATGTGCCCGCTGCAGAGCGAAGGCCACGTTCGAACAGATGCTATGCAGGACATAAAGTTTCAAAGGGCAGCGCTGGCCACCCACACCCTGGTCAGGGGCTAGCAGGTATTGATCGAGAAAATCCTTTCTGTGAATCTCATGAAGTTTTGAAGCTTTACAAAGTCAGATGTTTAAATTCAGGCTCATTCTCTACTGTTGCCATACACCAGAGTGAAGCACTGTGCAGCCAAGAAATAACTGTCTCAGAAAGTGGGAGTTACAGTACTTCAAGATGTACAGAATCAAATATGCATGTATTGGGTATTTCCAAGCATTCTCTTAACCCACGGGTCCAGGACACCCTGAGAAGCATGACCTTTCAAACACCACCAAGAAGGTGGGATGTAGCCATTGGCATGGCCTCCAAAGCACCCCACTGCAGCACATCTGTGAGTGTGATGGTCAAAAAGGCAAAGGGAGATAAATATATTTGAGGTGGTGGACTTTGCTGGAAAGCATAGCTCAAAGCAAAAGATGGTCTATCAGTTCCTCCCTGCCTAAGGGCTTGCCTTCCAGATGGCAGTGCCCCTTCCACATCCTTCAGGCTTGCTTCAGGGAGCGATATCTGAAGGACCAGTGCAGAGGTGTACATCCAAAACCCCTCAGCTGCAATACCTTTCCCTAGTCCTACAACCACGCTGCTCGTAGCATGTTTATGTGCAACCCTGCAGGGCAACATAATTGCACTCCTATTAATTTCCTGTTCGTCATTTATTAGCATCTTGTGTCCCGTAGAGAGCTCTTCATATCCCATAGGCGGGATGTTGGCTGGTGAAGTGAGGAAGCTTCCAGGCTGCCATAATGCATCTCTGGACAGGCTGAGACAGTCCTGAACGCCCTGACGCAAACCCAAGCAAGGCTATTTCAAGAACTTGTGTGGTGTTATTTGTTATTGAATGTGGAGATGACACTATGCATCATATTCATTTCTGGTGCCACTCTCACCTCAGCTAAGCGATGGTCAGGGTGAAGTCATCCCCAGCCTGTCCTCATCGGAGACGTGGGTACCACACACAGACAACAGAGCAGCTGAAAGCTCTTTGGGGCTCTGTTCACATTTTGTGTTAAGCAGCGGTGTCCCGTCCCCTCCCAGAAGCTCTCACGAGTTTTCCACACTGTTGACCTCTTCACACCACACTCCACCAGGCTACAACAGCACACTGCAGCCAGAAGCAAGGGAGACTTCCCACAGCAAGCTCAAGGAGCCCGGTGAAGAATTCATACCAGCTCCCCGCTGCAGCCCAGATACACCAGGAGGGAGAAGCAGCAGCAGCTCGCACAGTCGCTGCTGGACGGCACCAAGTTCAGACGGGCCACAGCCACAAAAGACCAGGAAGGAGAGCCATGTTTCTGGCTGCAGGTGTGAAATCTGTTTCTTTCCCCAGAAAACAGGTTTCATGCTCCTCAGTGGTTTTTTGGCAGCCTTCACTGCGGCCCGCTGGTGAGAACGGCAAGGTGCCTGGTCAGGAGCTGGCTCCAGGCCTGTCCCCAGCCAGGCGTGCCAAGTCAGACGTGACTGCGTGTCTCAGACAGCTCCTCGGCTGCAGCATGGCAATGGCCCTTCCTCCCACCACACATGTGCAGTGAACATATGTCATTCCATGGAAAGACATGTCTTCAAACCTCCCAGGCCAAGACAGATTCGGCAACAGGGCATTTTCAAATACGGGACTCAAAAAACCAAATGAAGTCTCAGGCCTGAAATGGCAGGCAGGATGAATGCAGGTGGACCTTACTTCTCTGGGGACATTTCAGGCTGATTATGAAGCAGTGGAGCACATGGAGCAAAGGATCAACTTGACCTGCTAAGTCTGCCCAGGGATTTGTGTCCGCAGGCAGGAAAATGAGGTTACCCCACAGAGGTTACAGTGTTTTTTTGAAGGGAAATGCTGTTGGTATAGAAAGGATACCAGACACAAGACTGCAGGAGACAGGCTGTTAGGCTGTTCCTCAACAGCCATCTTGGGAAGGAACACCACTTCTGCTGATTTGGTAAGCCTAAGGAATGCAGTGGTGCTTCCACGTGAAAAGCAGGAGTGTGACACGCCGCACTGAGTGCCCCAGCTCCCTCCAGGCCTGTTTCCATCCCTGGGCCTGAGGGGAAAATGGGTGCTTTGCTCAACCCCTGCTGACAGATTCAGCGCTTCAAGCAGAGCATTTGGTTGCTGGTCCCCCATGAAGCTGTACGGCAGCAGGAACAGGTCCCCGACAAATGAAACGTTTTCCCTCCGGTGCTGCCTTCAACACCTGTTGAGATTTCAGCATCACATTCCTGAACCAAAGGCGCACGCTTTAGGAGTACGGCAGCAGGAACAGGTCCCCGACAAATGAAACGTTTATCCCTACGGTGCTGCCTTCAACACCTGCTGAGATTTCAGCATCGCATTCCTGAACCAAAGGCGCACGCTTTAGGAGAGCCCATGCATCATAACAAATATGCAGTCATGGGAAAGGGCAATGAGCACTTCACAGGCTGTGACTTGCGCAGTACAGTCGTTGTGCGTGGTGACTTCGGCACTCTGAAGTTTAAATCTCGGTGACAAGGAGGGGATGCGGGCTCCCCGCCTAGGGAGGGACTTTGAAAATGCTGCTCAAAGCCTCAGAGAGGACTGGATGAGTCAGGACCACCAGTGCTGACACACAACATCCTCACCAGTATAGAGCCAGTTCAGACTGGCAGACCATCGTTTCCATGCAGAGAGCCTCCAGCTATTCTCTCAGTGTAATTTAGAAAACATAGGCGCTAACTTCAGCACTCATAAAAGTCTTATTCAATGACCAAAGGTGTTATTTTGAAATAGACCAGAGTCATCATGCAGATGCTACACAGAAAACGCCCTAAACAGGCTTTAAGAATATTATTTCAATATACATTCAATTACCTATTGAAACAGGATAGATGGTTCTTGTGGTGCTCCCGGTGTGTCACTCCTGGCCCTGCTCTGGTCTCACCAGGACCACCACTACCCTTCATGAGCCCACTCATGCAGTAGAAAGGGGAGGGAGGTTTTACCGTTAAACCTCTAGTGACGATTTACACAGAATGACTGAAATAAAGAGAAAATTCACACTCACCAACTGATAAAGCAATAAACTGTCATGTGCCAGTGGTAGGAATTAAGGGTCGCTGAAGAGAAAGAAAACATCTAAAAGGCAGGGAACAGCACTAAGGGAAGGAGACAGATCCTCTGCAAAGACAGTGGCAGGCAAATTAGAGAAAGAACACAGAGGCAGATGTTAGAGAAATATAACGTTCCTGTGGGTGTATCACTTATCAGCCATTCTCGCACATAAAACACATTTTTTCAACATTTAGAAAAGAAAAAGAATGACTGATCTGTAATTAAGAGAAATAAAGGCCTGGCCCAGATACTAGGCTAGAATAACATTCTTGCAAAAGTGAATTTTGCTGAAATATCGGCATTAGACAGGGCAGGGCTGCTGCAGGAAGAGGGCAAATCCAGAATAATTGGACCAGTCTGCCCACTAAGAGCCACCCAGCTGGAGACTCCATTTAATAAGCCATTTAAATCCTATTTAACAAGCCATTTAACAACAATATGACCCCACTGAAGGGAAATCCTGGGGGAACAATTTTGCATATTTGATACGGGCACCTTTTGCATATCCTGCTGCCAATGTTTCCTCCTATGTCCTCCTTCCTTGGGGCTCACTAAGGAGAGAAATCCCGTGGCATAGCCACACGTACAGTTTAGAGATTTAAATGGGAATTGCCTTGTCCTCTTCTCTCACTGGCACAAACCCACACTCCATAGGAAGAAGATGTCTAACTTTATAGTTCCTCTGTGTCTCTCAGCAGCTTGCAGCCTCACAGGCCTATTTGTTTTAACGGTCATCAGCTTATGTCAAGCCATGGAAGTCTCTGCCCCCGAATCGGCTGATTCTGAACGATGAACTGCGACTCTAAGCACTCATGGCTCTAGATGACGTCATCATCAGAGCAGCACCCTGTCTACAGCACGTCTGTAATTACCGTGCCAACTTTACTTCTACTACATGGTCTTCTACCTCCTCCTCCTCCTGCCTCAGCCTCCTGTTTTCATCCCCAACCTGTGCAAGCCGATGGAAAACCAGGAATGTGGGCAAAGCTACCACCCCCTTAAGTGGGTTGATTCTGCAAAGCAACTAGAACAACAAAGAGTAGCAATTTATAAGGAAAATATCAGCTGTCAGGAAAAGCAAATGCAGATAATTTCTCTGCTTACTGTTCTTTTCATGACTGCTGTGCAATTGTCTTGTTGATTCCCACAGCTGGATGCTGTAGCTTTCTCCTTGGCATATGTAATTGAAAGTGATGCTAGAACAACTTGAGTAAATTGAAATTGCTTTCATCAACTGGTTATGTGTGTGTCAATGACACATATGTCTTTTTTTCCTCCCCTCCCATTGTCCACTAGCATGTTCTCCAGCCCAGCACCTGTTGACATTGTGTTTGATGGCACATTTTCCCACTGGGAAGTGATGCTTCCATTAAACACAAGCATTCCATGAGAAGGTACACAATTTGTCATCACTTTCCATAAAAATCTGCAATCTGATAAGGTCAAAATGCATCACCTTAGCTTCATCATTTAGAGTTTTACATTATTATAAAGTCATATAACTGAACACCAGCTGATACAGGTGGAAAGCTAAATACCTCACTCTCATCAAAATATTTCAGTGAAATACTAACCAATGACAAAATGTGAGAGAGGAGAAGCCTTTTCTAAAAGGAAATTGCACAATTTGTGTCCACAACAAATTTCACAGCTTTCAGTATTTATTCTAATTGGAATTTCATTTGTTTCAATGAATTGAATAGGATTTCCATGGCCCAACCAGATCACAGCAGCCTGCAGTCCCAAGCATGGGCTTGCTAGACAGGGACATTCCAGAATGGATTGCTGAAGAAACTTCTCTCTTGTTGCCCTCACACATAGACACTTCATTGCTTCAAGGCAAAAGAAGAATGTATGGATTCTACCAGTGGTTCTGGGCTTTGCTGCAACCAACTTGCCTGGTGCCATGCTGCTCTCATGCTTCTCTTGCCTCCTCATTCACTCCTCCTCCATCCTTACCTCTTCTATCCTAGAAGCCACAGTCTGTACTTGATTGTTTTCTGCTTTTTCCAGTTCAGAAGTGTGCTGGGAGTCTTGCAACCAGGTTTGTGATTGTGCTGTGTTTTGTTTTAACCCATGCAAGGTGAAGAGTGGGCAGTGTTGCACAGCCACAGGCGTGGCTAGTCGTGCCTCTGGCTCAATGAGTGCCATGCATTTAACTGTACTCTTCTTGCATCAGGTTTCACTTCTGATTTCACCTTTCTATGTCCATTTTGCAAATTCTCTACATCCTCAGAGGACACTCTCTGACCCTCCAGAAGACACTCACAGTTTCTCTAACAGCTTTAGAAAACTTTAAATAATTTTCGTTTAAAATAGATTTATAGGCACCTACCTCCTACTCCATTAATATTTAGTGCCTCCATTTTCTTCACGGTGTTTTGTGGGTGCGTGTACTGGTCTAGGCAAATGAAAGCTAAGCAGCTCAATAGCTGTGGGCTTCTCATATGGCAGTGTCAAGACTAACTACCTACGGGGTCCTTCAAGAAATTTGCCAGGTACGAAAGTTTTTCTTACAACTGATGTTTTAACATGTAATAGCTGTAGTTAAAACAACAAGTAAACAAAACACCGACTGTTTTGGTGCACCTAAGCAAACAGTTGCAGTATAACCTAGATGAAAAATTTTTAATTACAGTATTAAAAAAGGCATTATCAACTAGATACAGCAACTGGAGAAATTACAGCTCATTAATATGCAAATTATCTAACAAAACCTTTCTGAAATGTTTCAGTAATTTTCAGATGAACCTCAAACAAGCTGCCTCTTTCATTTGCAGTTTTATTTATTGATAAATATCCAGTGCTCTCTACAGCATTTTTAGGAAATACTTTTAATGCAGTCATCATTTGAAAGCACTTCTTGTAGATGAAATGCATTAAATGTACCTGCTGTCCTCCTCCTGCATTAAAGGGCATTTTGAAGCCTGAAATACAAGAATTTTTATTTCCTTTTAACATTCAACATAGTTACTGAAGACAAGTCACCTCGGGCCTCAATGTCTGGCAGTCCATGATGTAGCAAAAAAATCAAACATTGAAATTTTATGGCCATCTAGGACAAGACTTGGGCAATTAAAACCTCTGGGAATTTTAAGAAGCTGCACTGATGTTGCCCCACAGACTACAGCAGGAGCTTCACCTTTCTGTTCAGCTGAGGAGAAACTGAAGATGGGGAATACCCCGTGTCACAGGTGTGCTCAAACACTTTGCTAAAGCACTTCAGACTGTCTTGAAGGTGAGCATCAGGCTGCGGTCAGCAAGGAGACATGCTTTGAAGATGTGAGATGACAGTGTATTGAAGTCAATGGGAACCCTTCAACTGCTTTGAAAGGAGACTGGTTCCTATCTGACCTCCTTGCCCAGGGAGTCCCAGCACCATGGTCAAGTGCCGTAGGTCCTGTTCTGCTACCTGAGAGGATGCAGATAGCGTCCCCAAGATCAAATGTATGAGACAGCATCTCCCCTCTCTCACCCACAGCTGTAATCATCTCTGCAATTGACACAAGGTTCATTAGAGAAGAAATTAGAAAAATGTGAGCAATTCATCTGTGTTCCAAAGAGAGCTTGCTTTGCAATCACTCGTCTTCGTTTAACAAGGTACTGAGCAGATCCCCACCTGCCCGCAGCAAGGAAACTCCGCACAGCTGAAGGAGAGCCACTGTTTGCCTCCCAGCCTGAGCCACTTTCTTTTTAGCTGCAGGAGACTTAGTGAGAAGTGGGAACAGCCAGAGTCTGACTCACAGCAACAGCCATGGAGAGCAAGCGTGGATCTGATCTCTAAGTCACAACGCACATATTTTCAATGGCCATGCATGCTTCCACAGCATTGGCAGAGCTCCCTTGCCTCCCGTGTGCTGCCTGCCTTTTTGACAGACTAGCTCTTGGGCTGGGCTTTGCTATGCAGGTAATATTAAATCCATCTGGTATGAAAGCACAGGCGGATTGCCTAGATCTCACCTACCAGCAGACTAGAATGGTTTTTATTCTGATCACTACAAGCAGAGAAACTTTAACGTATCACTTAGATCTTTCTTGGGGAAACGGAGCTTTAGACGAGGTAGTTTGCCTTTGCACAGAGACTTCGCTAGGGTGGTCCCAGGGCCCCCCTGGAAGCCACCCAAGGGTCTTTTGTTTTCACGCTTCCTCCACTGCACCCCGAACAGCCATCACATACAGTAACCCCAGCCCGAGACCCAAGACATGTATTCACATCCAAGGGTCCTAAGGGCAGCCAAGGCCAGGCTGAAGGGCGTGTGAATTATTTAGGTGGGATGTGTGTGATACTACCCAATGGACCTTTGTCATCTCTAGGCTGTAAGCCTGCAGCCTAAGCCTTAATTTGAAATGTCACATGATTAATTATTTCTGTCACACTCAATTTTGTTTTATCAGTAAAGAGAAGGCACACCATATATATAAAAATGTATGTATATATAGGCATACATACACAAAAAAGCAAATATTTATTGTTAGAATAACTGAAGTCTTAAGACCCTGATCAGTATTAGTCTAGATCTATTTTTTTTTGTTTACAGAAGAAGAATGAATATTAGCATGGTGAGAATTGTTATACACACAGACTTAGTTTATACCCAGTTTCCTGGTGCTGTCCTCTCCCTTTCCCAGTCTCTCTAACCTGGATGATTTTTAACACACTCTTTGTTGGTTTATATGTTCTGCATAATACGAGGAGCCACAGGAGCTATAAGAACATAGAAAAGGGACAAAACACAAGCACTTAAAAATGCAACTGAAATCCCTCTAGCTAGGGACTAGTCTCTGCAAGCAGGTATCAGGTACTAGCCATGGTTATAAGGTATTTCATTTCATGAACCGTATCTTTGCACAGAGATTTTCCACGTTTCCTCTAGCATGCCCTCTCGCGGAGCCCACCTCACCCCATCGCCTCCAACAAATGCATTAGTAAAAGCATCAGTGCAGCTAGAAGATAACACCAACACCCCACACAAACCTACAGCTTTGGCAAAGAGCTGCTGGGTTAGGCTGCTGTGGAGCTGAGGTACATAGGAAAGGATCCCAGATAAATTATCCTGATTTCTGGAAAGCTGTGTCTTCCTCGGGTGTATTCCTATATGCAACTATTGTGCACATCAGAAGCTTCAAATATGTTTGTTCAAGCTGCTTTTTTACAGCTCGACCACAGCCTCGTGCTTTACAAGAGGAAGCAAAGCTTCAAAAGGTGGCAATTAGCGCTGTAGCCCCAAGACACACACATGGCTTTGGTAATTTTGTGGAAGCTCTCCATGATCTGGAAATGCCTATAGCCTGTACTGGGGGGATGCAATTCCAGACCTTGTTTGGGGGGTAATGAGAAAGAGGAAGAAACTCTTGTCTAAAACAAGAATGGTAAAGGAATGCTTTGGGAGTCGAAAAGAGAGGACAACGCCTCACCTTACCCTGCCATGGTTTCAAGCCACTGGATGATGTGAGAACATTAGAAAATTAAAAACATGGCAAAAGGCAGTATTTACAATGTATCTGTTCCCCCTCTATGCAAACAGAGCATGCACACATGCACATAAGGCACAGACTTATGGATGCTTGAACAGATCCTATCCTTCTCCTCTACCTGTTATTTTTTTATTGCCTCAGACTGCAAACTATTTGGTCATAAAAAGTTTATTCCTATGTTTTTCCACAGCAGCAGGACAACAGGGGTCCAGTTTTGTTTAGGACTTGGAGTGACAGCTATGATGAACACACTACACAAAATAAAAACCTCCATAATTTAGTAACATAGCACTTACGTAAACACACATGTGAGATCCAGAG
Source organism: Phaethon lepturus (assembly GCF_000687285.1). NCBI lineage: Eukaryota > Metazoa > Chordata > Aves > Phaethontiformes > Phaethontidae > Phaethon > Phaethon lepturus. The sequence continues at coordinate 21,274 of NW_010515563.1, forward strand.
GACGCTCAGGCAGAGCCTGTGATACTCGTATCGCCGGAAACCAAGAATATCCTGACTATGTGCAGTTTCTCAAGAAAAGAATGTGTGTGTAAAAGTCTGCTGGGCAGCATGACAATATTTGTTCATTTTCCACCTCTGAAGTAGGATGTGCATTTCCCACCTCACAGAGATGGAAAAAAACCCCAGTGACTTTCTTTTCCTGCTCTGACTGCCAGGCGACTGTCAGATCAAGGGATTAAGATACATTTTCCTCAAGATCCAGCCAATCTCATCTGGCTTCGCACACAGTTATTTGTAATTATTTTTCTTTTCCCTTAAAGCCAACACAACTTTCCCCTCGAATTAGTCAGTTATACTTCTTAATGCAGAAAGCAAATGTTTAACGCAAAGCTCATTCTGCTTTTAAAAATAATTAATTTTCAGCACCGAAGGGAGAACAAACGACTTCATATCAGAGCGATAACATTACAAAAAAGGACTACAGCACTGAGGCAAAGGTCCTGAGCAACAAATAAAACATCAGAGTTGATTTTTTTATATTCAATTTTAATATTTAACACTTAAGGCAGCACTCGTTACACATGTCGAGCAGTATGCTAAACTTAACAGGAGTTAAAAGATCTGCCTGTGAGTGGCACTGGCATGAAGCAGAATACCCCGAGCACTCCCTGTCTCCCAGGGAAGAGAAATGACTTTTCAACCCTCTTTCCAGTAAAGCCATCCCAGCCTGGCCCATGCACGTGACTTTCTGTCAGGGCAATGAGTACATGGCAGCTGAAATGCAGAGATATTGATGGGTAATTTTATGAGTGCTTCTGCCAATAGATGCTTCTACAGCGTATTTGATGGAGGGAGTGCTGAGCAATGCTGACCGTCTGTGACACCCCCTCAATTTACTGGGATGAAAAAGCGCTCAGCACCTCTCAGGACGTGTCCTCACTGACAAAGAGTAAAATGCCCTTTTCAGTTTGCTGGGAAAAAAAATAACAAAAGGCAAAAGCAACCTCTGAAACAGGGTAAGGTTCAGAGAATGGCTGTAAGACTGTGCAGTTAAAAGTCATAATTAGCAGACGAGTCCTTGGCATCCACAAGCTCTGACTCCCTTCGATCAGAGACAGTGTTGTCACTCACTCGTGACTCATTTCCTAATAGGGAAAAACAAATAACACCGGAATCCCCAAATACCTATTTTCAGCCTTCTGATTAAACTGAGGATGTGGAAGAAGAGATGTCTCTTCTCTTGAAAGATGACAACAAAGGAATGAAATGCTTAAATATCTAATACGGATCAGTTCTTCCAAAAAAAAAAAATCTAAAGCTGAATATTAAACAGGTCCAGCTGCCCCTGTCCCAAGCAGTGGGGATCTGCTATGCTCCAGAATGGCTTGAAGATCTATTTCTGCAAGCAGAAGATAATTTTTTTACAGCTTTACTAAAATCCTAAAACACTCTGGGATGGAAAGGACACTGTAAGTGCTACTGATGTTACTGTGCTTGCAGGGATGGACAGGGAATGCATCAGCAGAGAGTGAAACTGGGGGTCTCTGCATGCCCAACTCAAAGGCAGAACCAATACAGCAGCCTGTAGAAGGGGTGAGTGACTGCACCGCGGTTCCTCCGTGGAGCAGAGAACACCACATCGCCCGGCTAGTGCTGACACGGGAAACGGCAGGTCTCTCCCTATATATACACACTGCAGTTCGGGGTGGGGGGGACGAGGAGGGGTGTTGGGAAGAGGCAGGTTGAGTTTCCTGATGTACATAGACTTGGCAAACAGAGTATTCAAGCAAAATTTGGATTCTGATTTTGAATGCTGGATCTCAGTGCTGACCTAAATGAAAGGCATCCAAGCCTTAAATTCACCCATTGCTGCATACAACATTGCCTTCAGGTCTTTTAAAAAGGCTCTACCACAAAGCAGGGAAATGGAAAACACTATTAAAAAAAAAAAGTCTGCAGATGTTCTAAATTACTCATTACCGACACACATAACCCTCCCCACTCAATCTGTGGGCACCATAATTTTCATCCTCCTTCTCCCCCTCGGGTTATATAATGCTTTGCGTATTTACTTTCGTTGAAGCCTGGTGGCAATAGAATTAACCCTGGGCCAGCTGACCTTTACGTAACGTGGGGCTGGCGGCGGCCAAGCCGCTTGCACCTATCGGCTTTAAAACGGCGCCCAACCCGCTTGCTCCTAGCGTCTTAACCACAGGCAGAGCCACGCCGCGTCCGGTCCCTCGCGGCCGCGCACTCCAGCACAAGGCTGCTGCCTGCTTGCACAATGGCGTTGCCGCTAAAACGCTTTTCTCTCCTCCACCCTCACATTCTCGTTTTCCAGTGGTAACACAGAAGAAAGCAGAAAAAAAAAAAGACGTTTAATGCTGTCAGTTCAAGCTCACTCTGCAGAACTTGAATATCTTCCTCCTACTCTTTTTTTTTTTTTCTTTTTTTAAATAATGCTGAAATGTCCCTACCAGCCAGAGCTGGGAGGGGGAGCTCATGGAGAACCACCAAGCCCTCACCCAGTGCAGCAAGGGAAGTCCGGTGAATAGCTCCCAAAAAGGAACTGGGCGTTTTGTTTCCAGGCTGGAGAAAGAATACGAGGCTTGACTGCAAGGCAGCATGGTGTAAGGGAACTCTGACTACGGAGACCTCGGCAGAGACCTAGGGAGAGGGACAAACAGCAGTGTGCACTCGGTTTTTTACAACGTACAAATGCATAAAAGCACTCCTGTAGGCACAGCCTGAATCCCACCGGCAACGGCAGCCACAGAAGAAACATGACAACAAGGACTTGACGTTACACACAAGCAAATATTTCTGATGTTATAAAGCAGTATAAGAGAGTAGCTGTACTGAGCTCAATCAGCACATACCACAAAGTACATATACACACCGTGCGCTCACAGGGTACAGCACATCCTGCACCTAAAACATGGGCCGTTCAGCCGAAAGAAAGTTTTCAAGGGCTGCAGATAATGAGAGAGGAGTTTAACGTGGCAGATGATCCTTTGGGTCCCTGAAGAGCTGTAAGTGTCAAGACACTCCCTCGGATGCTAGCGGAGATCAGCTGGAGATCACGGGGGTGGGAGCATGGCCTCACACAAAGGCTCGGAAAGGGTACCTGGTAAAGCATCCTAGGACCATTGATGGAGAGAGTAGAGCGGCAGAGGCACTGGTCACTGGAAAGTTGAGCTGGCAAGGAAGGGACTTCTGCAGGCAAGGTGAGTCAACAGCTCGGGGCTTTAAAATGCCAAGCCCTCCACTACAGAAGCGGCAAGAACGAAGGATTTACTGCAGCTGGCATTTCTAGAGGAAAATTATTTACCTTAGCCATTTAATGTTAAGCAATGCATACAGAGTCTGCTAAAAAACTACCCCAAAATGAGGTGAAATATCCTGGTATTATCTTCAGGAGAAGACTGGTTGACTGAGCCTTTGCTGTTTTGTTCAGACCGTAAGGTCTGGATGATGCATTAAGAAGCACACTTTTGAAATCATTTATTCCTTAGGCACGACATGTAAAAGTATGTCTAGAATGTATGCCTATAGATGTGTACCATCCTCACATTATTAACAAAATGTACCAAACTTTTTCCCTTTTTTCCCAGTGGTGATAATGTCAAGGAACTGGAACACTTGTGTTCATCATTACAAGAAGCACTAACCACAATCGCTCTGAGCTGATCTGGCTTTTTCCTGACAGCCCTCTAAAGTTAATACAAATATGAACCTCACAAACACTGAAATAAAGAATATGGAGAGAATCCTAAGCCCAAAATTGAGCTATGGATCCCCTCCAGGCTCAGGAATGTTATGTGTTTCTGCCAGTTACCCAGGCCAGGTCTTCAGCTGCTGCAAATGAGCAGAACTGGGGTTGCTGTGCCCAGGCTCCTGTTCCCCACCCTCTGCAAGGAAAAGGCACGGAGCCAGGCCCCACCGCAGGTCAGCTCCAGCCCACAAGCCACCAGCTGCAGCTCCGCGGTCTCTCCCGACCACGGAGCATTCGCAAGACTCTCCACCGAGCTTCCTGCCATCCCAGTGGGGACGGCGGGGAGGCAGCCAGGCTGCCAGGGCACCCGCAGAGCGCAGCGCGGCACAGGGCTGGGTGCTGTGCCAGCCCCATCACCACCGCCGCTCCGAGGGGGTGCGGCAGAGGGGCAACGCCAAAACTCGAAGGTGCGAGGCGGCTGTGCACGGCTTTGCAGGGAGACGGGCTGATGGGGAGGCTCTCGGCAGGGAGAAGGGTGAGCCGTGAGCAGTGCTGCAGACCCAGGCAGGAGAGAGGAAAATCACCTCCGCGGTCCTGCGCCAGCCTCGCGCGTCCCTGAGGGATGTAAGTACGTACCACCTCCCCCTCACGCAGATCCAGTCGCTGAGGTCTTCAAAGGACTTAAATATCAACTTCTAGGGGAGGTCCCCTTAATCTTTGTTTATAAAGGGGGTAAACAGAAAGGTTAAGAGAAATGCCTGTGATCTGACTTTTCGGAAAGACAGAACTTAGTTGCTGCTTAGAGGAACGCTGAAAACGCTCGCACTCTTCTCAAAAATAAACAATCAGGAAAATTAGGCTGTCATCTGTCAAGTAACAAACTACTATCAAAACAAAAGAGTTCAACCCAGGGCCCTCAAGTCCTCCTCTAGCTATCTGGTAGCATTTAACCCTCTCCCTAAGCACCACACATACTCTAGGGAATTCTCTATAACATAGAGTCTGGCATGCAGTGGGCCTGGTGTATCAAAGATTCAACAGCACACAAGTCTCCAAAGGTAAAGCATCAGATGGACACTTTAGATGCTTAGCTTAAGATATCAGACCAATTTAAAATTGAAACCATATCACCAGTATTTTCTCCAAGAATGGCATATAACAGTATGCATCTATCTATGTAGCACAAAAAAAAAAAAAAAAAAAAAGGCTTGAAGCCTATAAACATCAAGTTTACAACTGTGGTAATCTTCCTCTCACACTACAGAGGTGAAAGCATAAACAAAAATCAAGGAGGAAAGTATCAACTTCCTCTGTATTAGAAGTCTATGAAACTAATCCACATATATGAAAAGATCTGGGGAAAAAAAATCTGTAGAGAAATCTGACTTGCATTTGTGAAGTCCTAAGAAGCATTGCAAACAATGGAGATTAAAAAAATTAAATTATTTCAAAAGAAAATAAAGCTTCTGATTCTAAAGGAGTTTTAATCCTAGGCATGTTCAGTTTCATTTCATTCAGAGCTTGAGCCAAACCACAAAATTTGGGTCTGACCATTTCCCAAAGTTCAGAGCATTTTGAATCCGAAGATTTTGGTTTGGACCCAACACTAATGCTGTTATTGTATGGGTCAAATATCTTATTATAATGATAGTAAACAGCACGGGGAAGCTCTCAGACTGGCCAGGGCTCCCTCTGCCAGTTAATCACAGAAAATGTTCACAACAGTGGAACGAAGGATGATGCTGTGGATACCAAAATTGGCCACAGACACTGGAGCACTTACGCGGCAGATCAGCAAAGTAGTATCTGTACAGTATGTTAAGCAAATTCAAAGGCTGAAGCAAAACCGCCTATTAGCTACTGTTATTGAGGTGTCAAAAAGAGCCTTCAAGCTATTGCTGTATTCAAACCTACTCCTGACCCCATCGCTTTTGACCACCTGCTTTCAGAAGTTTCCATTCATATATCTATGCAGACAAAGACACTTTCTGTTCATGTCCCACTGCCTTACCAATACTGAGGGGAAGGGAGAGAAGATACACAGATTCATGTGTATGATTAAATTTGAATTAAACTGCATATAAACTCTGGTGTGAGGGAATTACTGTCAAATGTGGAACGGGCTTGTTTCTTGCAAGGACATAAACAGGAGAAACAGCAATGAGCAGGGAGTGCTGTAAGAAGTATGAGAGAGGTCCACGAAGCCGAAGAATGTATCACAGCAACAACGGCATACAGAAGTAAATGCCTTTTATTCTTCTATAGAAGCATAAGCTTCCCTATGAAGATCTTAAAGCAATTCTAAAATGTCTTATGATGCATCCACCCCAGTGGGAAACTGGGTTCATTGTCATTTTATGGACAAGGAATCAGAGGTAAAGGTGACAAGATGCCTTTGCTACAGGCTCAGCCGGGCACTGATGGAGTTTGGGCATGAAACAGAACTGGACTTCCCGCCAATCCCTTCACTACGTACCACTAATACTTCCCTAGATGAAACCTAACTGTAACATCGGTACAGTACAAAAACATCAGTTGCCTGAAAACTTACCAGTAAGCCCAAATCATGATTTCTAAAGCCTAGTCACTTGGCTTTTAGTTTCATTTATGCATTAGCGGGAGTGTAATTTTTTAACCTTGCTGGTTCAGTGGAGGGTCTTTGCCCACCCGCAAATAAAGAGGTTGACCTGGCGAGTACAAAAGAGCACTAGACTTCGTCTGCAGGAACAAGTTGTCTGGTTCATTTTAAAACTCTGAAGGAGGCACAGGATGTCTAAGGAAAACATACTGTAGGGCTGAATGAATAGGGCATCCATTTCCTTGACAGAGATGTCCTGCCTGGCTGCTTTGCTCTTCTTGTATTTTTGATACACAGTTTGGTGCCTTCATTCAGTGATAGTGGGACCTCTGCCAGGTGTTGCTACAGACATTCATAGTGAATGGCTTCAAGTGTGAAATCAACCCAGTTTTCTCTTTTTTTCAGAGTAGGGAACTCTCTTTGTGATCCAAATAAACCCTGAAGAAGGCTCCAAGCCAACTTCGTCACTGTTTGTTCTTACGTAACTAGACTAGGAACACTCAGTACCCAGAAGCAACAACAATTCTCCTATATACCTAAAAAACTACATTAACTTTGAACTTATCAGCAGCAAAAGCCTGTCATCTTTGGACATCATCCACTAGAACTGCCCAAGACAACATATCTATTATTTTTGGGTGCCAACAACAACGGCCTTGATATTGTCCACATTTATCAGAACGGATTTGTTACCCAAGATGCAGATAATAAAAAACAATTCCTTGCCTAGTGGGTCCAAATATTTTTCTGCTGAACTAAAATGACTTTTTATATTATATCCATGCATGAAATTCATGGCTTTAGAAATCCAAAGCAATAATACTCTGCATTCATTCTTCAGGGCACAGATGAGCACAGCCGAAACCTGTCCACATAGATCAGCTTCCACCTTTGCTCATGGCTCGAGCAAACAATGCAGAAGCCACAATCATCTCCTGTCTCCACAGCAATGCTCTTTCAGCACCAGAATCGCACCCAGTTTGTAGCAGAAGCACCTGAAGATTTCAAGCTCGAGCACTACAAGATCGAGGTCCTCCAGGAGAAGCTTCAGAGCAATGGATCTTGCCAGCATCAGCCCCAGTCCAGGCACTGCTGCCACTGAGGGACTCTCAGAGCCAAATCCCCTCCTGTGCCTGCTGGGGTCATCCTGACCACTACAGGCTTAGCTGTAGCCAGCTAAGCATCCACCGCTAAAAAATACACGGGGAAAAAAAATTGCCACCCATATTGTGGAGTTACCACTGCAGAGTTATCTCCCAAAGGAAGGAGAGGAGGCAGGTCTCCCTGCTCTGACAGCAGAGCTCCTCCGCACCCTTCCAAAGGGAGGTGGGCAGAAATGAGCTCAGGCAGCTCAGGGGGAGGCTTCACACCACCAGATTTAAGCATCTGACTATGGGGTCATTAGAAACACACCGTGTTGTATTTCCCGGTGAGGAATTCCTGGTACAGGAGTCACCAGTGGGATGGGGTGGGTGCCTGCAAATGGGTGCTTCAGAGGACCTCACTGGATGCCTGGCAGAGCCTACGGCAGATGGAATGCCCGGCAGAGAAGCAGCCTTGATTTCAGACAACAGAGAGCAGCTGTCAGCCAGGTATTCCAGTGGCTCTTTAAATTGCTGGTTTGTTTTTTTCCTTAGTGGCTTACAAAAAATCTGACCAGCTTTTGTAAGCAGCCGCCATCCTGAGCCAGTAAAGGCACTGCAGGACAACCCTCAAGCACAGGCTGCTTTTGGGCAAGCTGCGAAGCCAGGCTCTCCTCCTGAAGCTGTTAAATTTACAACTGCTCCAGACCAGGCACAGAGCGAGAACTGTAACACGTACTCACCACCGGGTTACGTATACACAGCCGAAACTGCTGGGTGACAGTCAAGCACAAGTCCCAGAATGTTTAACCTGCATAAAGGGCTTTAAGTTCAAAATGAAATGAAATAAAAACAGCATTTAACTGCACACACAGCTTGCTACCACCTCTGGTGACCAAGCCAAAAGTATTAGGTAGAGTTAACTTTGGCTGACACCGCAGCATTTACTGTTTAATTTCCTGATACTTAAAAAATAATTTTTTAAAAATATCTGTATCTTGAATATATCTGTGTTACTGGGAACAGCTCCTTATTTCTTTAACAACAGCTGTGTTTTTGAATTCACATTTCACAGATTTTTTTCTCCTTCTAAACTCAACTCCATACAGCAGCACTCACAGCATCTTGGCAAAAACCTCCCTCCCTTGGACAAATATGTCACCAGACATTTCTGGCAGGCTGTCTTCTCGCAGATAACTAGCATGCCGAGCTAAGAATAGGATTAGCTGCTTCTCCAGCTACTTTGTCCAGGTGCCTGCAGAAGGTCACTTGGTGTGGCAGTTCAGCTTCTCAAAGGGAGAATGCAGGAGTGGGCTGTATCTCTAGCAAATTATGAGGAAGCATGTGGAAGCACGCGTGGGTGTTTGGGTCAAACACATCAAAAATCAGTGCTAAGAGTCAGGCTTCGGCTGTCCGGTGAACCCTGGCTAGTGCTCCAAAAAGAAAAAACCCTTCCCAAATATTTTATTATGGGACATTCAAAGCACTGCGCTTCCTATTATTGTCACAACTGCGCTCCAGTTATTGTCACAAAAAAAGAAAATCCAGATTATAGAGATCAGCAGTACAGTCCAAGATGCGGCTTCTTTTTAGGCACAATCACCTACAATTCTTATGTGCCTAATACAATACACTAACAGTCCAAACTATATATATAATTAAAAAGTAAAACACCGCAGGCAAACAAGTTAAGTCTTCACTGAAGAGCCAGATGTAGTGCAGGTGTGCTCAAAAGATTCCTGAGTAGTATTTACCATAAAACATTTACAAGAGGTCCTAAAGCTTCGTGGTCTTTAGTAACATTCTGCAAAACATCTCTTTTTTTTTTTAAGTTGTGAACCTATCAAGTGGCAGGAGATAAAAGGTCTCACTCCTTGAAGAGAAGCCTGTGGGGAAGTGAGGAGAGAAGGGGTTCTGGACAGGAATCCAGCGTTACAAAAAGCAAAGAAGAAAGTGATGTACGTGTCAGACTGTACCGTGAGGCAAATGAGAGGCGACGGCACTGGGAGAAGCTCTCGTGGACCTTCAGATAAAGAAGTAAGAACCGGAGTTTACCGCCGTGAGACCAGCTGAGAGCCCCAAGAAAGGCTGCAGCAAAACAAGAGGAGTCACAGCTGGAAAGAAACTGTTGGTGTCTTCCCCAGGAATTTCAAGTGGTTTCAGCCATTAGTGCAAGCAGACTAATTCTCTGCACTGATCCGTTACATAGGCGACTGCGTATTTCTCTGTGTGTGCGTGTATGTACAACATGTATGTGTCATACACAGACAGTGTGGAATTACAGTTATTCAGTTATGAGCCATTTTGATTCCTTTCTGCACCTTCACTTCCTCCGACTACGTTAAAAAAAGAGAGCCGCTGACTCTTCGCTGATACGCGATGGCGAAACTGGAAGAAAGTAACTACACACAAAAAATAGCCGCTTTGTCAAGTGGAGGCTTCCCCGCTCCGTGTGCCCGATTCCCCTCCCACCGTGTCGCCAGGACATCGACCGTCCCCCAGAACAGCCGCCTGGCCGGTCTCCGATTAGGCTCCAGCCACTTTACCAGCCCGCAGGCACACGCCATTAAGATCTCAATGCCAGCCTACGCCCCCGTCTTATCCCCGATCCAGTATTTCCCTGCTGTTTTTTTCCGTACGCGACTGCGTGGTGCACTGTAGGTCCAGAGTTTTGGTGGGGACACGATCCCACCGCAACAAAGCGAGAGCTCCCTGCAGCTTGGCCCCGCTCCCAGCGGGATACAGCTCCGCGAGCCGCGTGGGGACGGACGCGCCCACGACCGCCCTTACGGTACTATCTGCTGTGGCCAAGCGAGCCCCTCCTTGCTGGCTCCTGGGCCGCACACCGCGGCGGCTCAGGACTTCACGATAAATATGTGGCAACAGCTGTTTCCACGTACACAAAAGGCACCAAAGGCTGTGATAAGAGACCGAAATTCTGCACGCCAGAAGGGAGACGCAGACAGAAAAGCTCGAGGGGCACCACTTCAGATGGCCAAACATACAAAACAACTGTTTCCAGCAGGTAGGAGGAAGGGATAGAAAAGTGACCTTTCCCATTAAGAATTACATATTTGTTTTGTTTCCTGACAAGTTATTTTTTCTGGCATCATGACATATAAAACATTTTGAACTTTCTAAGGAAACTGTTATTAAAGCACTGAACATTACTGTGAGGGTGCGTTTGAAAAACAGAACAATTAGGCATTTCAAAGTTTATCTAACTTAGTCACGGGTACCTTTCAGATTTGTCACAACCAAATGCAACCAGTTTGGGGGCCAGTTTAATGATTTCTGTATACGATACCCCTGCCTAGAGGAAGAGACCTCTTGAAAATTTATCATTGTCTATAAGCTACCCCCCACCTCCCTGCTGCAGTCTATGAGCGCACATCCTGGAAAGGGAAGGCTTTCTGAGACAAGGGTGTTTTGTTTAAGCCTCAAGAGTCCAAACCTTTAGGGACTCACTGAGAGCGGCTCTGAGGAGCTGGGGTCCAGCAGCCCCAGGTACACACACAGAGCCACAATGCTGGCAAAGCGACAGCAGAAACAAGAGTCTCAAGGGGAATGACGTGATGTTACGTTCTTTACTTTCACTATAATTCACCATTTCAGCTCAACTTCTATGAAGTTCCCCAGAAAAAATTTGCAGAGCCACTGCCAATGTTTAAGGCTCTCCAAAAATTCAGCCAGACAGAAGAGGAAATTCCACACAGCGTGCAGAAAGTCTGAAGGAAGGTTTCTGCTAGATAACGGGAAAGATGTGGCTGAGCTTGGGCTAGCACCTTCCTAACCACTTGCGTGAACTTCTCAAAGGTGTTCAAATAGGAGGTTTCCTATTGATGCCAAGGGACTGCCCAAACAGAAAGGTAATTGTTAAAAAAGCACAGAAGAATTAGAAAGGAAACATGTTTCACTAAATGAGAAAACTGTTTTCTCCTGAGTTGCTCTACGAGAACAGTAACGGGGAATTCATTAGCTTGTTCTACCCTTGAGAGGGTATTGAAGGGTAAGATTCTGCCACATTTCATGCAGTCTATGTAAGCCAATCCACCCTGTCCTACCTGAAGCTAAATCACCTTTCCCCCTTTCAAAATAAAATGTAGAAAGTCTATTCGAATTTTATTCAAGGCCTTGGATAGCACAGGGCACCATGGTGAAGTTTCTGCTATGCCTGGAACGTGAGGCATCTCTGACCAGAAACGCTACGGAGGCATCGAGATAAACGCCACGACTTCATTGCATTGCTTGTTAGTTACTCGAAACAATAAACTTGAGCGTAACCGTAAGTGAGGAAAGGACAGAGGGACGTGATAGCCTTTTCCAGAGAGAAGTGGGAGAGAACAGAGTAGACATGACTGCCAACAGCCGAGACCTGGTGCCCAGCCAGGTCTGCAAGTGGGTGGCTACTTCAGCTTGAGAAAGAGAGGCGCAGGTGCCATGGAGGAGCGCGCAGGCGATAGCACGGTGCCGAAAGGCACTGCGCGGAGCCTGCCAAGCCTCTCGCGCAACAGCGTTTTTAGGAACTGAGGTGAGAAGTTAAAATGGGGAGAGATAACAGCAAAAGAAGCTGGGACCTATCTTTGATCTTAGGGGTGGAAAGTCGTGACTCATGGATGGAGGCTCCATGGCTGCCAGGAGGAAGAGGAGCTTGGATTCCAGAACAAGGGGTGGTTGCTGGAAGCAGAACACACCAGAGATGCAGCCTGAAATCCATGGGAGGAGAAGGAGGTCAGGCACTTGGGGGGGCTGCAGCTGCCTGTTCAAGCACCTGGGCAAAGAAAGGTTTCTCCTGGAGTTTTCGGGTGGAAAAACGTCATTTTGTTCCCAGGGCACAGTGCTTTCAGAGTGAAGACAAAGTCAACTTGATATTTGGCAGCCAGCTGGCTCACCGCAGCTCACAGCCGGGCTGGGCTGCTCCTCGTGAGGCAGCGGAGCTCAGCCGGCTCCACCACAGCCCCGCCGCCAGGCTGGCCGCAGGCCGCCATCGAGGGATGGGTAAGGCACATCTTCAGCCAGCCCGGTGGTGCTGTAGCCCCCACGAGGAGCCAGGGCTATCAGTGCTGGCTCTTTTAACCGCCATTTGCAGGCACAGGAGTGAAGTACCTCCTGAAACGACCCAGAGGCAATCGATTTATCTCAGAACGATGAGTTCAGGATTTCCCTAACACCGGGCAAATATCAGATTGGATGCCACAAGCTGAGGTTTGAGAAGGCTCAGGTTAGGGTTTTAACAACCCTAGCTACCTAGGAACAGGAACCTCAACGCAAGCTTATATTTTTGCAGCAAATAATGTGGCTACAGAAATCCACAGACAGGATCCCGTCTCCCGACAGGTTTAAACAAACACGAAACAGAAAGAAAAAGCCCAAAAAACACATGGAGACATCACATCATGTATGGAATTGGAAAGGGCTTTAGAGCCCTAAAGCCAAACTGGGAACCCAAATAACTAGGATTTCCAGAGAATCCTATTGCTTTCATTCCCATTTAATGCTAAAACTCTTTTTCATACAGGAAAAGGATCTATTTATGTTTCATTAGTGCCAGTTTTGTATATGTCAATAGACTGTGTGTATATAGGAGAGAGGGGAGTACGCTATGCAGCTGCGAGCTTTCTTGGCTAATTACTTGTTTTCTCTTTCTGAGCAAAATAAATACAACAAAATTCAACAGAGCATAACAGCACATCTATTAAGGCTGTACATTTTCCATCAGACCCCACCGGTACTTGTCTTAGGCATGCTTATGCTAAGAAACGCAGTCTACAGTATCGTTCATAAACAGGAGGTGCAACGACCTACGACCTGCACAAATGCATATACTAAACCAAATACAGTAATACCCTGACTTGACATGGAGCGATGTAAGGTAGTGATGCCAGAATGCCAGTTAAATAGACATTAAAGTATTTAAGAAAGAATCTCCTCTTCAGCATCAGCAGCATCAAAACATTTTGTCCTAAGTCTGAAAGCCTGTTACATCCCCTCAACTTGAAAGATTTTATAGAAAACCATAGCCTGAGCTGGGTTGGTTACTTTAAAAAAAAAAAAAAACACAGTTTCTTTCAGCTTCAGTTTTGGTAATGAGAAATGTTCCATGTTCTGAGAATGCTTTTAGAGTTCAAAACACCTCAAATGCATTAAAACTGTGATTTTAAAGCAAAACCATTGCAGCACTTAATACCCTCAAGCTTAACGACACTCTAGGCAGCAGCTGAATGATGAAGTTTTACAAGATGGAACAAAAGAAAGTTTTCGTAAATGATTTGCAAACACTAACTTCTAAGTCACAGACTGTAGCATGGTGTACTTGCACTAAGGAGTAACAGATATTTTGGGTCCCAAGCTGCCAACTGGCAAAACCTACTGGTGTTCAGATACTTTGGAAACAGGTCTCAGACTAGTCCTTAAAGCAGACTGACTTGTGGATGATTGCCTCATGGAACAATAATTTAAGATGAATTCTTGAAAGTCTTATGGATTTTGCTTGCGAGTCACCTTTCAGAGGTTGACTCTAAAGTCACGTATGTTCTACTTTGGCGCTAGACAAACCATTCATACGTATACATTTCCCCATGCATCAGGGTTTGGGGAACAAACTCATATTCATAGATGAAAAACAAGTATCTTTAATAACATGTCCATGCACAAGTTATTTTCTTTTGCAGTAAAGAACACTGTCCCTAAATGTTTGAATTAAGTTATAAATCAGAAAACAGAACAGGAAATATTTTCCATATGTTTAATTTTACACCATAATTATTTATTAACCAAGTCTACAGATACATGTTGTTACCCTTATGGGAGTTCAACCAATATTCTTACTACTTAAAACACGTTCTTCAATTTGCCGTTAACTGGATGCATTTATTAGTTCCATATTTCACTAGCAGTAATTATTGCTGGGAGCCATATATTCACAATCTATACAGAACACAGGGAGACATCTGCATGGACTTAAAGCTTAGCTAGCCCTAACATTTTTAAAATGTCTGAAAACATTCAATCCATTTAAAAGAGCAGGTTGCAAATAAAACTTATTATCACCACTTTTTTTTTTTTCCCAGCACATGCTGGTATTTGATACAGCCTCACGGAAGACAATGTGGTAATGAACTGTAACTAGTAATAAGCTGTAGCTGTACTTAAAACAGATGGGAACCCCATTGACTGCTCTGAGCACAGGCACAATCCACCAAATACTGTGACACTATTAAACCTCCCAGACCAGGAACAAGTGGAGTCCTAAGTTTACTCGTTTGAGAATAATGCTCACAAAACTTTCTCTCCTCCTTCTTTCTACTCCCTGCCCCTGACCTGGCCAATCTGACCTCCCTGGAGAGCTGTGACCTGTCCCTAAAGGGACATCACTGCACAAGAGAAGCTGCAGCAGCACATGAAATACTGGGACACTAAGTCACCTTCCTCAAACCCCAGGGGATGTGCCATCCTGCCCAGCACTGAACCCTCCTTCACCTATTCCTCTCCCAGATGCCACAAAGGCCATCACTGCTCCCACAGGCCCATCTGCCATGCTTTGCCCCAGCACTTTGCTAAGGAAGAGAAGAGAAGCCACAGTGCTCTGCAGTAAGCGCTGGCACTGTCCAGGCTCACAGGTTGGGACATAATGTGGGGAGAGAGAGGAGGGGGGAAGCTCCATGCAACTGCTTTGTCCCACGCATCCTACTGCAAGAGAAGGCAAAAGCCTAGCATCATGGATCAGGAGGTGGCCTGGCCACATTTGGCATGTTTAGTTGCCATCACACCATGCTGGGAGTATATTGCCCCATTGGTTTTAAATCTCCAGTAAGTGTGTGACCAGCAGTATGGCTATTGCTCTGTGGACCCTGGAAAACACCATAATGCCTGACGGAAGCAAAGAACTCGTTACAACAGCTTGAGCCAGCTATGGTAGAGGTGATGATGTTTGTCCAAAACCTTTCCCCAGGGCTTGCAAATTGTCTGTAGGAAACAAGCAGCTCTCTACAATCACACACTTTTTTCCTACAACATCATGTCGTGGCAACCATGGTGAAACACTTTCACAGTAGCAAAAATATTTGCAAGAATTCAAACACACAAAAATTTGCTGCATGAGAGGACAACTTTCTCTCCAGGTTACAGTCAATAGGTGAGGTGAAATAACATTAATCTATCTCATGGGCTGCAAATGCCTGCTACAACAGGGAGCTGAGATCAGCAAGTGTGATACTTAGCAGGTCTCAAGAGACCTGTATTCTGCTGCCATCTCTTGCGTAGACCCCCCCGTGCGACCACACGCAAGGTGCTTCTCCTTGCCCTGGCGCTCTGCCTACCTGGGTCTATAGAGGAGTTAAGCTTTAGGTTGCTCAGAGAAGAGACTGCATCATCTCTCACAGCGCTTGCCAATACTGAGTAGCACTAAAGGATTCTGCATCTGCAGTAGTACTATCATCAGGAGTAAACAATGAATATTTTTAAAGTTCATAAGGAGGACAGGAAACACTAATGGCTACTTCTGCGAAATTGCTGAGCTGTCAACACAGCCGCTAGCGGCTAACTTTGCAAGGGAAGGTTAAGTGCCTACGTAAGGATTTTCATACCTACATGCTTTTAACTACGCTGTTTCTCATGTAGGCACAGAGCAGCCCAAAACTTAGAATGTAAAACAGTGTTTTCAAAAGTTTTCTGAAAACTTTCAAGAATTTAATTAAGTCATTCCCATAAAGCAAAAGTACAAATTTTGGTGATCAAATACAGATACTTAAGAAAATGTGAAGCATGCTTGCTTTCAGTGTCTTGGAAAGAACATGATATGCTACAACAAAGAAAGCAGTCATCTCAAAAAAATATCATGAAGCAGCAGAAAGAATTCACCTGGATTACCTAATTTTGAGAAGAAAGAAAGATCTGGACGTAGTCCCAAGGTTCTCAGTCAGCCAAAGTCTGCAGTGGCTTTGAAGGGAAGTTTGCCTGAGTATCAGCTACAGGAATGTTCCTTGATCTGCCTGGACATTGGTGTGGCATTAATCATGATTGCTCCATAAGATAATTAATGGTGACACGCATTCTTTACTCCCTTACATGGCACAGTTAATAGAAGAACCAGGCTGAAAAATTAGTCATAACAATAGTGCATGATTCCTGAATAATTAGGGTAAGTTACTGTAGAATACACTGACCCATGTATTACAAATTACTACAAAACAAATACGCTGATTTATATACAGAAAATAAAAAAAACACATGTAGCTCTACAGCAAAAAGGAACTTAACTGCATATTCTACGTTTTCCACGCAACAGAAACACCTGGATTAATACCTCCTTTATTAGATCCTTGAGTTCAGCTGCTTTACAGGATATAGGTCTGTTGCAGAAGAGATTTTGACCATGAAAGATTAAAGTTGGCTCAGATGCACAAAGCTAACTGGTGGTAGAGACCATTGTCCTGTTCTCTAGCCTCGCCTATGATGACTTATAAGATGGAAAAAATAAGTATGCCAGTGCTGGGATACACCACTCAAAATGGAGCTTGGTGGCCTGCTCCCACTCCGGTTTCAGTCTCCTGAGTCCTTTCCTCTTTCCAGGTGCAGGATTTACTCACAGACAGAAGATTGCTCACCTTCTTGCTGATCCCAGCCCCTTCTTAAACAGCTGCAGGTCCCTGCTACTGGGGCTGCACGAAGGGGCCGTACCACTGAGCCCTCTCGCCTGCCCCTTCCCAGGCTGGCAGCAAAGGGTGCAGAGCCTATGCCAGAGTGTACGCAGTGCTGCACGAGGGCAGTTACAGCATCCTCTCAGGTAACTTTCCTCAAAATTACAGAGGGCTGCAAACGTTCAAACAACTCCAGGCACTGGGCAGTCCCCATGCAGCTCAGTGTGCCTGGCAAACAAAGCCAGGACAAAGAAAGAGGAGTCAGATCCACCAAAGATTGAGTTACAGCTTTAATACTCATCTAGAGGAAGAGGCAGGGGCTGCACAGCTGCTGCAGAAGTCAAGCCCTGAGCCACAGCCCCGTCTTTGCAAAGCCCTACAGCAGCGAGAGAGGCTCCCCTGAGCTGTATTTTATTTGCCTTCTGGAGGCAGGGTAGTAGCTTGTCTGTACTTGGCTTGCTTCTCTACAAGGGAGAAGTCCACGGCACTCGGGAACACCTTACAGCCCCTGCATGGCTGCACAGCAATGTCATTAATGTTTCGATTCTGATTAAATAGTTACCAAAGACCATTTCCAAACAATTTCTAAAAAGCACACAGCTAGGCGCAAAAATAAGCCTCTGCAATACTAGAAGATACACAATATTATTATGTCTTCATGAAAAACACATAGAATAACACCACAGGCAGACATAGATAGCGGAACACAGGTAAATGATAGTATGTTCACAGCCACAGGTCACGTCCTGGTGGAAATCCCCACCGCTTCTCACTACGTTGTAATGGTTGGTGTGTGAAATATCCCTGCCCAGAGCGAGCACTGCTTGTCAAATAACCCTGCTTTGTTTTTAAAAACAAGGTAGAGTCAGAGCACAAATTACCATCAGGTCTATGCCAGTTGTTACAGATTTTGTCATGGAAGTCTAGGTCTTTGATTAAGTTTTAAATATCCTGATATTGGTCCGGTCAGCTAGACTGATTCTCTCTAGAGGCAGGTTACTGTATAGAAAGAAGTTAATGGATTCTTGTCTTTAGTCTAAAAACAGAGGTTCGGGACCCTGCAAGAGTGGTAAAAACAGTAAATAGAAAAGTTGAGGACACAATTCAAAAAAACTACAGCATTTACACAGTTCTACAGGTCTGGCTGTATCTGCCCACTTCCCAAAGGAATTTCGAAAGTGTTTCGAAGAACATCAGGTATACAAGGCAAGTAAGGCAGAGCTTCACAGAGAGCCCAGAGGCAGAGAGTGGCCAAGGCTCACATCTGTGCCAGTGCACACCATCAGCCACAGCCCGGGATGGAAAACTTGTAATGCTCTTCACAACTTCCAGCTTTCAATGAACTTCTTTCAGGCGAGTCTCTATACTTTGCCCTACCACCTGCTTGCTCCAGCCTGGAAAGGTCACTGATGCAGACAGACCACAGCAAACTGTATTTGTGACCTCTGTGCTTACCTCATTGGTACAAAGCGATTACTAATAATCCTGCACAAGCAGTACGCTGAGCCTTTGGCTTATTTATCAAAAGTGAAAGGAGCTGACAGCCAAATGTTTTTCCTTGTGCTTTCAGCTTAAACAAAAACAACAAAACAAAAAAACCCAAAACCGAAGACACTCGTGGCCAGCAGGTTCAATAGAAAATGATGGTGATTTTGCTGTGTTCCATTAAATAAAAACTCATACCATTGAGCTTCAATTGAGCCTTTGGCTCCTGCCCAAATTTTGAGGCTTCCTTCTTTTGAAAGAAAACAAATATATGCCTCATGCAGAAGATCAAGACAGTGGAATAAGACAGGAGCTGATGGAAAGATCACCACAAAGCTGTGTTGAGCCAATGAAAGCTTCTCTTTGACACTGAAAAAAATGAATAAAAGTTACAAGACCTGAGTTATGAAAGAGAAGAGGAAAGTCATTCCCCTTCCTTCAAATCAAGAGTGAAGTACAGGATCAGACTAAGCCTTAAGCACAATCAGTACGGGGGGGGGAAGAAAAAATAATCACAAGATCTTTAGTGACTCACACCAAGAAGTACTTTCTAGACTGCAAAATTCTGAGGTATGTAGGTAGAAAAGGGGGGGCACGTCAGCTGTGGCTCCTTCTGTAGTCATTACTGACTGCAGCAAATGTATCAAGCAGGGTTTGTGGTGTAGAGGATCGCTCAAAATGGAAGAGATGAACATTTTATACAGTAAAAGTATCACAAGGATATTTCAAAGGATGGACAAAACGTGAACAAAAATGCAACTGTGGCCACTTTTAAAATCCATTTTAAAATCTATTTAAGAGCTGAATTTGTACCCACTGAATAGGGTCATGGGCTGCAGTGCCATTATTCTCAGACTAAGACAAAGAGTATAAGATTCTAGTCCTAAAATTAATAGCTGTGTTTACAACCTCTTTAAGATGCTGCTTATTTTTACTCAGTGAATCATTGCCCTTCTTTACAAATTATATTTCATTAATGTTAGCAATGCACACAAATCTCAGTGGAGTTGCTCTGCTTACATACCAAATCTGAAGTTCGAAGCCTAAACTATTTGTCACAGTATTCAGCTTTAATAAAAATCTGTATTTATTGGAAGATGTCATTTCCTCACAGTCTCTTAAATCAAAACAACTGATTCCTGTCAAGCTGCTCCTCTCCCTTTTCCCCCTTCCCAGAGGAAAACAGTAAGACTTCTAAAGTGCAAAATTCTCTCCTGTGCAAAATTACGCAATCCTAAAAATTAACTTTGTCCTCCAGCTGAACTTCATCTACTAAGATCAAATGAAACTTCATCTGCAAGGAGGTATTAGAGAAGTTAATACATCACTTGTGTTTTTTAAAACACACATTCATTATGATTTGCAATCAACCCAGATTAAAAGATTGAATGGTAATAGTATAGATCAACATTAGTGAAGTATCTGTAAATCTCATCATGTTTTTAATGAAAAAAGTAAAACTTCCTTAAAAAAATGCTCTTCCCACATGACACTTCCCCCCCCCCCCCCCCCAGGCAGGCAGTAGCCTGGGATGTGAAGCATTTACTTTCAGTGATCAGCAATTGCTCAAATTGCCTCAAAGTGTTCACTTTATGGGACTATTCATATCTGAAATTTATTTACTCACTTTAGTGTTTATAGCATGGCATCTTCAGCTCACACCTGCACTAGCAGATTCACATGGGCAGCGTTGCAGCTTTCTATGCCTCCTCTTTCAAAAATGGGATGCGGATGTGAAGCATTTACTTTCAGTGATCAGCAATTGCTCAAATTGCCTCAAAGTGTTCACTTTATGGGACTATTCATATCTGAAATTTATTTACTCACTTTAGTGTTTATAGCATGGCATCTTCAGCTCACACCTGCACTAGCAGATTCACATGGGCAGCGTTGCAGCTTTCTATGCCTCCTCTTTCAAAAATGGGATGCCATATCCTAACATCTAAGCTATAACTTTGAGCACAGAGACTAGCAAAGGGCAGAGATCAAAGCTTCGCTGCCTGCCCTCCTCAGTATCTGGCCCTAGAAACATGCCAGACCTCTCATGTTTGGCTCTTGCACAGAATATACATTTTAACAGAGTTTAATATCCAGGATTTTGTTCCCAATTTTAATTTCTTCTCAATTTATTGTATCTAAAAACTGAAATATATAAAAAAAAATCACTACGTATTTTTGAAAATTTAGGCCAGAGACCCCAAACAAAAGCATGCTCTGTCCTCACCTTGTAAAATATATCTGGGCTTCTAAACAAGCTTCATGCCTTCATACAGCTGGTAAATATTTCCTTAAAAATATATTAAAACAATCCCCTTGCAAAGGATTTGTAACATATAGACTTGAGCTGCATTTTGGGAGGGTCATTTACATAGCCCATCTATAAGTTTTTAAAAGCTGCCTTCTATTTATTCTAAACTTTCCAATTCCCAGTTTGTTTATATCAACCACCACAAGGAGGTCTTAGAGAGGTCACTCAAGTAATAATATATTTCTCTATCTGCTTTCACAACTATGCTCACGGAGCCAGAAGCCATTCCTTCATTTGACTCCATGAACAATCTGAGTGTCATGGTACTATTCAACCTGTAAGCTGCTAATGAGCAAGAATAAACTATTAGCAACTTGAAATCATAGCAAGGTTAAACATTAAAGTGTTGGGCAATCATATTGCACCATTATTTTTAGGCAATCTGTTTGCAGTGCAGACTGCCACAAAAGGGGCGCAAGCAGAGGATGGCTCATACCTGCAATACCCACACTGGCAGTCACTTGAGGCATCTAATATTTATGATATACAGAAAAAGAGATGCGTTCCCCATGAGAACTGGAGGCAAAGAGCATCCCAAAAAAGGAAGAGAAAACAATATGCGGACTCCATCAAAGCTTGTTACTTCATAGACTTTTCACAGCCAAATAAACATTTTGCAGCTGGAGGTCTGCATGAGCCAGAATAACAAATATCCCAAGACCTGCTGGAGATTCCAGATTAGGCTGCCTGATGAGAGAGGTTGATCCTGTGCATGTATGCATGGACAGAGGCAAGTATTTAGCATACAGGTCCTGAAGAATAATTACCTGAAACCACCTTCCCCACCCCACCTGCCCCCAGATTGGCAGGGTTTGGGGGCAGGATGGGATATTTGGGTTTGGTTTATTTTTTAAGTACCTTGTGGCCAGTGGCCTACTGGTGTGTATCACGCTCCTCCATGGCATCAGAAGTGATCGGTGACCTTACAACAGCTTCAGGTGGTCAGAGACTGATTGGGTAGATTCGAACCACGCTCGTTTTAACAGTGTTCACTAGGGACCTCATCTTTCAGCCCTTGGTACAATCCTGACTTTTTTCCAATCACTAGATGTCACAGGGATGGCTCCTTCAAACACTGCCATCAGCTGGCAAATTCCAACATTTCTCATTCACAGGTTTTTGCTTTTCTCCCTCACTTCTGGAACAAGTTGGCTGTAGTCAAAGTTGCTTGGGTAGGTGGCTTTTGAACAGTGGGTTTTTTTGGCAGTGACCTCCACTAACAATTCTTAAGAAACTGAACTGTTTCTGGAGAGGAGACCCTGTTGTGAGTCAGCAGAAGTTGACAAGAGAGGGAATCAGGGATAAGAATTTGACAGTGGAGCAAGGTGCCACAGAGATCTGTGATAGGACTCAGACTAGTCAGTGTATTCGTAAATGGTCTGGAAAAGAGAGAAATAGCAAGATGACATGTGTTGCCAAAACAAATTTCTTCAGGACAGTTGTAACAAAAACAACCTGCGAAGAGTTGCAGGAGTATGTTGCAGTATTGAATCACTTTGAGATAGAGGGGGAAGAGATTCAATTCTGTGCCAGACAGCACAGTATCGCATGTGAAGGAAAACAACTCTTGCTACATACACCAAGCGATGGGCTCTAAATTAAACATTACAGCTCAGGAGACAGATTTTGAGGTTGCTGTCAGGAGGCCCAGTAATGAATGCTTCTTTCCCCCACTGTCATAAGTAAACAAACATCAAGTTAAGATTGTGACAAGAATAAAGGACGAAGTGGTCAGCATGGCTGTGCCACTGCCCATGGTGCAAACATGCACTGTGTAGTTTTGGTCACCCATTTCAAAACAGATACAGAATTAGAAGATGCAAAGGAACAGAGATGATAGACTTGGACCTTTCCTCCTGGAGAAAGACTGCTAAGGGCATGTGATAAAGAGTTATAAAATCATGAACAACCTAATAGAAATTAGGGCAGAAGCAATGAAGTCAACATGTTAAAAAAAAAACACCCAGGAGTATTTGATTGATTTACAGATAATTCCCTTTCTTTCCCCTCCAAGACACTTCCAAATCTTCACAACAACTGCTTTCTGAGGTTGCCAAAACATAAGTCATACATCAACTGAGAGTCCGTCATGAAGTACACATGTGGGGAAGTTTGCATGCTTTTGTTACATGATGGAACTCATTGCCACAGGAAGTTGCTCAGGCCAAAATTACAACTGTAGTCAAAAACGGAATTAAATGAATCCATAAAGGATAGATCCTTCTATTAAACACCATAGGGCAAAGCCATCTTCTGCTCAGGAAGTCCCTAGGCTGGAGGCTAAAAAGATAAGCTTGGGGAAGGATCGTTCTATCCATGCCTTTCCATAGGCACCTGCTGCTATTCAGTGTCAGTCAATGACAAGTGGCAAGAAGGAGCTTTACTCCAAACCCTTTTCTGTTCTTATATTACCAGCTCTCCAAACCACAGCCCTAAAGTTGGTTTTTGTTTTGTTTTGTTTCTTTTTTTAATTCTTGAACCATTCCTATGTCTCTCATCGAGCAAATAGTGAAAGGAGACACACACTAAATGCACAAGGCTTCCAGGAAAGGTGTACTGTAACCTTGAGAGAAGCTTACATCATATGTAAGTCATCTGGATAGTTCTTCCTAAAACTCAGCTGCTGGTGAAATAAACAAAGCACAAACTTTCCCAGATGTGTGCTTCATGAGGAATTCTCAGTCAATGTATGATGTATAACTTGGCATCCTCAGAAAATACAAAATCATCATTCAGAGATGAAATGGAGATGTGGAATTGCTATGGAGGGAGACAGAAAAGGTTTATTCCTCGATTAGTCCCAACTCCTGTATTTTTAAGTTTTGTCACTGCTTCCATATGTTGCACTGGACAACTATTCTTCCTTTAATAGTAAGAAGATTAAGGCTAAGTGTTCAGATTCTCTTAATTTTCGATAACTGTTAGCCAAGTAAAATCTCCTCTGCAAAATTTACAGGGTGAGCAATTGTATTGCTGCACCATGCTTCTCAACAAAAGAAGAGAGGCAAGTTGTCTCACTGGATTTCTGCTGGAGAAAGGTTTGCCATGCAAGTACCAACATCACCCCTACAGGAGTCAATCCTACTGATTTCAAGCATGCTTATCACTAGAATCTCTCCTGCTGGACCAAAGGCAACCAACTTCGTGGAGTTCCAGAGCTCGGGGCGGGAGGGAATCAGAAATCTACAACCACCAAAACTACAGAAAATGGAAAAAGGCACATTGGCTGAATAGAACTCACAATCTAACCTTCGTGCCCAGTAAGAAAAAAACCCAAAACAAACCTATGAGGTAGCAGGAAGGTAAGCAATGGGAAGATTAAATCAGCAGAAACCCAAGAGCAATGAACAGCACTAATAATATATACATTTCATAGATATTTTGTCAACCTTGGCTAAAGGATGATATACCTAGCATCCATTCACAGAATCACAAAGGTTGGAAAGGAC
>NW_010515564.1:0-5771 GCF_000687285.1 Phaethon lepturus
GCTGCTGCTCTGGCACTGCTGGCTCCGGCCGGCCGGCGCCGACAACACCAGCCAGGCGTACTACACCGCCCTCATCAACGTGACGGTGCTGAGCCCCGAGCGGGGCGGCCCCACGCTGCTGAGGATCGACCGCGGCCGCTACGGGCAGGATTCCCCCAAGGTGGAGGTCAAGGGCCTGCTGGTGGCTCCCGTCCCCATTAACGGAGGTAACGCTTCCTTCGCCGCCGCGGGTGGCTTGCTGTCGGGTGCCTCCTTCACAGGGTGGTTGGCCTTTGAGCGGTGCGGACGCTGCCAGAGAGCTCTGACAAGGAGGAGGAAGAACTTGCCCGAGGAAAAGAATAAAAAGGAAAAAAAAAAAAAATCCATGATCGGAGAGTGCGGGCTTTCGTAACGGCTCTGCAAAGCATAATGGGGTCTCCAGCATGGATGCCAGCAGGCTAGTCGTGCTGAGCGATGAAGGTGTGATTTCTAAACTAATGACAGAGAGTCGGTAGCGATAGGTAACAGTTTACGGCATTGCCATGAGTCTCGGAACAGCTGCACAGCAGACTCACTGTGATAAATACGCATCTGGATGGCTTTTGCAGCTGCATGAATTCATGGTTGGTCAGTGTACATTTCCTAAAAATGCTGTTTAAGCTGTCCATCAAGACTTAGGAGGACTGGAGCCATGAAGCTCTCATGGCTTGTCCAAAATGCACTTGTTTGAAGTATTGGATGCTGTGTAGTGCTTCCAAATAAGTTTTCTGTTGTCCATATAATTATTTTCTGGACAAATGTTGGGTTTTATAGGGAACATTAGTTTAAACAAGTGAGAGAGTTGTCTTATTTTTGCCTGAAATGAAACCAATTGCCTCAGTCATAATGAAACGGTTGTAGTATCTCATTTTGAAAACCCTTCTCGACGTTATCTAAACTGCCATCTTTACAAAATGGACCACTTGATGGATCACAGCGGTCCCAACCTGTCTCCTGGCCAGTAAACCTCTGAATAATGCATTAAGGGAAATAATGTAGTTGGTTAAAACTAGACTCTTAAGTGATTAATATTAAGAGGGGTTTTTTTAATGAATTGCTAACACAGAACTATTGTATTAAAAGCTTTTGTGAATTTACCAAATCTTAAGATCAGGAAAATACTTCGATGCTTCTCCAGAACAAAAGGCATCCTGCTAGGCAGCCTGCTATAAGCTTCTAGTATGTATGAAGCAGACTGCATCAGCAGATGCTTGCCAGTTTCGTTGAAGCTTGGATTCATTATCTTTACAGAGTGTTAACTAGAGTATGTTAATGTAGCATATTTTGGGTGGAAGGGTGAGGAAGCAGAAATCATTGAGCAAATCTACTGTAAAGTGATTTTCATTTGTACCTCAAATCCTACCTTCACCATGCTCGCAGAGTCAGCTACCATCAAATACGCTCAGTCTTCCCTTTTGCTTCCTGGTATTCCTCACTTAAACACACCCCCCCAACCTCCGTATGAAATCGGAGGCTGTCCTGAAAGTGTTGAGGCACGTAAACACGGTTATTGCAAGTAGTATTTTTAGGGTTTTTAAAACTATTACCTTTTAATATATGCAAGGTATTCAAATGCTTGATGTGTTTAGTGGCTGCATTATTTGTCAAGAAAAACTTTTTACGTTAATTACTTTTTAACCTGCTTCTGTTACTTTTTCTGCTTTCTTCTGATACGGTCTTCACTAAAACGTTGAGGGAGGCTGACAGCATTTTCACTGGCAGCTAATAACGAGCTAAATAAAATTCTGAGCAGTCCATAAACAGCATTTTTATACCTTTTGGCTAAGTATTGTATGATGAATAACTTCATTGAGAAAACACAGCAGGAAAAAAACCTCAATTTCTGCAGTTTTGGTGTGCTGTAGTCATTAAAACTTTGCCATCAGTTGTTGGGGAGGTTCAGTTTTGTCCTGTTTGTCAACAAAAGACTGTTAAAACAAACCTTAGAGCAGTTGTCTTCTTTAAAGGTTCTTCTGAATTGTTCTATGTAGGTTGTAATATACAATTTTATTTGAATAGTATACATTTTATTTGAACTTGGCTGAGGTGCACTTCATGCGGCTTAAAAATATTTCATGTAGTAGGAAAGACTGGAATATTTTATGCTTTTGGTTAAGATGTTCTTGAATGCTTAAGGGTCTTATGTTATTCTGCTTTTTTACCTAGATTTGATAGAAGACAATACTGTCATGCTGAAAGTAATTGCTCTAATGCCTTTTCATCAGTCTGTTAATATTGCTGTAGAACTTGTTTGCAAATTATTTTTTTCTAATAGCTCTTAACACAAGTAGCTAGCACCATTTACTGCTGTTAGAGCAGTAAATGCTCTACCCCAGTTCTCATGTGTCCTAAGAAGAATAGGACTCTACAACTGTTAACAGCTATGTTTGAAGATACCTTGACTTTGAAACTGTCAACCGCTTTGATGTCAAGCATTTACCCGTTCATGGGCTATCCCTTGAAACTTCCACGAACATGAGTGGTCTGTTAGCACTTTGATGGCATAGACTGGGGCATCCATGTTTTAGAGCTGAAATGTCCTTGATGTCACATTTTTGCATGCTGCATTAAGATCTCTTATTCATTGCCTGCAGGAAAATAAATGAATTTACTAATTCAGAATTTAGGGCCAATGAACTGCTCCTGAACATACAGCATTTGTAATAGCACAGCGTGTGATTAAGCGTTGTGCTTTGCGGTGTTTTTTGTTAACTTGTGTTCTTGAATATACCCAGTATTTTATATACTACTTTTTGAAGTTGCCCTGTGATTACCCATCCTTTAGATGTCAGTGCAGAATGATACATTCAATCACTTCTCCTGTTTCTTTAGCAGAATTTCTTTAATCAAATTCAACCTTGCCGTGTATTAAAACTCTTTCCAAAAACTGTTCTTTTTATAGACCCTTGCATGAAATTGATACTGGCTTTCAAAAAGCAATGTTCCCCTGGAAGTGATACGGCGGTAATTCACATGACCGCTTCAGAATGTGGCTTGTGAAAGTGTAACTCCAGCGAGCTGTTGGCCACAGTTGGCCACTGGCCGTAAATGTGGCACCTGTGTACACGTATCTTACCGAGTGCTTTAAGTGCCTGATAGCAGCAGAGTTTCTCTATTAAGCTCTCTTCCGTTCTTCCACTTCTAGTTCCTTTTCTTACTTCCTCTAGCTTATTAATCTTTTCTCATGACTTGAATAAGAGCATTTTCAACAGTTTATCAAAAAGTGCTCCTTTCCTTCTGCCTGGAAGGAGAATAGTGAAATGCATCTTCACAGCCTGATGCAGCTTTTCTGGTGGTTCAGTTCAGGTTTATATCATTTCTTCAGTGAGGTTACTGAGCGTTTCTCATTCAGTCCCTTACTTAGTTATCTGTGACTTTGTGGAACCAGCCATTTCAGCCTACGGTGCTCACAGTAGCTGCCTAGGTACTCGCGGCAGTGTCTCCACACGCACCGTGTAGGTGTTCAGCCCTGTGCACTCTAACGACCTTTGCTTTTAAGCACCTTTGGTATTGGGTTCCTGACACCAGTTGTGGTGCTCATCTTTAGGAGTCGGTATGTTCCTCTTTGCTATGACAAACCAAGCGAGAAGCCATCGAAAACTCACTTCAACGGTTCTTGATAGAAACTGTGTGGCTTAGTTCCCTCAAAAATGTTCTCCGCGGTGAACGTGTTGAGTCTGGGTTCGGATACACGGTTGAGGACTGGAAGCATCAGTCCTGTGTGCTCTCAAAGTCCCCTTGCAGATGGTCACAGCTTGCTGGGGGGCAAGGTTTTGTGTTTGGGAAGCAGACGGGGTGATCAGGACTGGAGATGGGACTGATAGGAGGTGACGCAGCAGCAGATACGAAGCCAAACTTGAAAATGTTAAGACTCACTGAGCCAATAGGTCAGGAACGAGGGGGAGACGGTGGGGTGGAAAGGGACTGTGTGGGGACGTGAAGGTTGTATGAAAGTTGCACTGGAGAAGACCTGTAGAAAGGGAGATCTCTGTGGAAGGGGTAGTAGGGTTGTGGCTGGGCAAGGAGACTGAGAATTTCAGGAAAAGCCTAAGTTAGAAAAAGGTTGGAAGTTGGGGAAGAAACAATGTTGGCTCAACATCAGGAATGGAGGTATATCTCGTGCCCAGTACTGTAACTATAGCATTTTGTAGCATCTGACACTTCATAAACACGGTGTGTGAACAAGTTTGAGCTGCAGAAGGCTTAAAATGTCAGTTTCCTGGTAACTGCAGAGCTTTAGGTAATATTCAGACAGAATTTTGTGTTCCTTTCTGGCCCAGAATCCGAAACGATGAGCTTTAGGAAGATGCAAGAAGCAAATGTATCGATAAATATAGAGTAGTGGAAGAAAAATCTTGTGCATGCATCTATCCTTTACTCTTGGTCTCAGTATCCAGCTTAATTAGTAGTCATTAATTGATAACAAAAGTGGAGGTTATATATTGGAGCTTATAGCCATAATTGCAGTATACTTACTGAGCTAACAAGATTAAATCTTAACTACTACAGGACTCTTCTAAGCTTCAGTGATTTTTCTTTTGTTTAACTTCTTCCCTGGAACAAGATTACCTCTCGTTCAAAGAGTTTCTTTTAGTATTAAAACCAGCTTTAGTCAGAGCAATTACCTGAAATAGTTCTTGAAAATAAAAAGTTGCTGTACATAACTCATTGACACAACTTTTAAAAGGTGGAAGTTACAACTGGCTTGAACAAGGACTATATTGATAATAACACAAGCAATAATGCTTTGAAGGAAAAGGCGTATATTACACGTATGTTATTAAACCCTAATGTGATAGCAAATACTAGTACCCTTCCTTGAAACAGGAAGGAATCAGTGCTGCTGTATTGCTGCTGTAAATTTCCCAGCTGAATGCCCTTACTGGAGATTTTATCACAGGATTATAATTAATGTGTTGCACAAGGGTGTCTGTTTTGCCAGTCAGGTGTGCTGGGCAGTGCCTGCCGGAGGGAGGGAATGCTTTGGGGCGCAGGCTGCAGAGCACTGCAGCTTCCTGTGTTCTTTCCCACAGAGTCTCTTCATCTGCTGCCCCTCGAAATACTGGTGGTGTCTCTCCACCTATTGTATTACAGCGATTGAAGGTCAGACTTTAAAATGATTTCTGTATGTGTAGCTGAGACAGACCAGCTCTGGCAACTGGTGCTGGCATCAGAGTACAGTATTAGCTGAGATGCAATCAATATCAAGATATCTGACCTTTTTATTTAAAAAAAAAAAAAAAAGGAACAAAAGAAAAAGGGAAAAAAAAAAAAAAGCATGGAATGAAATAGTTACTGCCCAGTCTGTGGGATCATGGCACTGGCCTTTTTCTGTGAAAAGGGGACAACAGTCAATGCATCAGTCTTGGCTGAAGCGGGACATCACAGCTACGTTTTAATCAATGCAAGAGCAACATAAAAGCACGGTATATGGGAGAAATCAAACCCAGTCCCGGTTCAGAAGTAGAAGGAGACGGTCTGCATTCAGGCAGGTGTGTACTTACTTCTGACAAAGCCTCTGACAGCTGACCATTAATTGCATATTTGCTCCCACAAATGGCTATCCCTTTTACAGGGGGGAGGCTAAAGGACCTGGTCAAGCAACTGGAAAAGATGTGGAGGAACGTACTGTTGCTGTGCTAACGTGAGCTTGCCAGTGCTGCTTCTGTAGTTAAGGAAGCCCGGTTGGTGATATTAACTGCTTCTTTCACATGAATCCCTAAAATGCTGTCACAAACATAGTCCTTCAGCAG